>NW_027615813.1:0-25000 GCF_965212315.1 Lampetra planeri
ACCTGCACTCAAAAAAGTCAAAATTTTTACACATAGACCCCATCAAACGGGAGAAATTGGCCCGGATTGCTCTCATGTGCGTTACGGGGCATCGTTTCTCTCGCGCCGAATTCCATCGAGCTGGGAAATCGCTCATTTTTGCGTCGCCAAATATCGTACGAACGCCGTGAAACTTCCACAGGCTTTTTCAGCAGATTTGCACGTGCACTCAAAAAAGTCAAAATTTTTACACATAGACCCCATCAAACGGGAGAAATTGGCCCGGATTGCTCTCATGTGCGTTACGGGGCATCGTTTCTCTCGCGCCGAATTCTCTCGAGCTGGGAAATCGCTCATTTTTGCGTCGCCAAATATCGTACGAACGCCGTGAAACTTCCACAGGCTTTTTCAGCAGATTTGCACGTGCACTCAAAAAAGTCAAAATTTTGTACACATAGACCCCATCAAACGGGAGAAATTGGCCCGGGATTGCTCTCATGTGCGTTACGGGGCATCGTTTCTCTCGCTCCGAATTCCATCGAGCTGGGAAATCGCTCATTTTTGCGTCGCCAAATATCGTACGAACGCCGTGAAACTTCCACAGGCTTTTTCAGCAGATTTGCACGTGCACTCAAAAAAGTCAAAATTTTTACACATAGACCCCATCAAACGGGAGAAATTGGCCGGGATTGCTCTCATGTGCGTTACGGGGCATCGTTTCTCTCGCGCCGAATTCCATCGAGCTGGGAAATCGCTCATTTTTGCGTCGCCAAATATCGTACGAACGCCGTGAAACTTCCACAGGCTTTTCCAGCAGATTTGCACGTGCACTCAAAAAAGTCAAAATTTTTACACATAGACCCCCATCAAACGGGAGAAATTGGCCCGGATTGCTCTCATGTGCGTTACGGGGCATCGTTTCTCTCGCTCCGAATTCCATCGAGCTTGGGAAATCGCTCATTTTTGCGTCGCCAAATATCGTACGAACGCCGTGAAACTTCCACAGGCTTTTCCAGCAGATTTGCACCTGCACTCAAAAAAGTCAAAATTTTTACACATAGACCCCATCAAACGGGAGAAATTGGCCCGGATTGCTCTCATGTGCGTTACGGGGCATCGTTTCTCTCGCGCCGAATTCTCTCGAGCTGGGAAATCGCTCATTTTTGCGTCGCCAAATATCTGTACGAACGCCGTGAAACTTCCACAGGCTTTTCAGCAGATTTGCACCTGCACTCAAAAAAGTCAAAATTTGTACACATAGACCCCATCAAACGGGAGAAATTGGCCCGGATTGCTCTCATGTGCGTTACGGGGCATCGTTTCTCTCGCTCCGAATTCCATCGAGCTTGGAAATCGCTCATTTTTGCGTCGCCAAATATCGTACGAACGCCGTGAAACTTCCACAGGCTTTTCCAGCAGATTTGCACCTGCACTCAAAAAAGTCAAAATTTTTACACATAGACCCCATCAAACGGGAGAAATTGGCCCGGATTGCTCTCATGTGCGTTACGGGGCATCGTTTCTCGTCGCGCCGAATTCCATCGAGCTGGGAAATCGCTCATTTTTGCGTCGCCAAATATCGTACGAACGCCGTGAAACTTCCACAGGCTTTTCCAGCAGATTGGCACGTGCACTCAAAAAAGTCAAAATTTGTACACATAGACCCCATCAAACGGGAGAAATTGGCCCGGGATTGCTCTCATGTGCGTTACGGGGCATCGTTTCTCTCGCTCCGAATTCCATCGAGCTGGGAAATCGCTCATTTTTGCGTCGCCAAATATCGTACGAACGCCGTGAAACTTCCACAGGCTTTTTCAGCAGATTTGCACCTGCACTCAAAAAAGTCAAAATTTTTACACATAGACCCCCATCAAACGGGAGAAATTGGCCCGGATTGCTCTCATGTGCGTTACGGGGCATCGTTTCTCTCGCGCCGAATTCCATCGAGCTGGGAAATCGCTCATTTTTGCGTCGCCAAATATCGTACGAACGCCGTGAAACTTCCACAGGCTTTTTCAGCAGATTTGCACGTGCACTCAAAAAAGTCAAAATTTGTACACATAGACCCCATCAAACGGGAGAAATTGGCCCGGATTGCTCTCATGTGCGTTACGGGGCATCGTTTCTCTCGCGCCGAATTCTCTCGAGCTGGGAAATCGCTCATTTTTGCGTCGCCAAATATCGTACGAACGCCGTGAAACTTCCACAGGCTTTTTCAGCAGATTTGCACGTGCACTCAAAAAAGTCAAAATTTGTACACATAGACCCCATCAAACGGGAGAAATTGGCCGGGATTGCTCTCATGTGCGTTACGGGGCATCGTTTCTCTCGCTCCGAATTCCATCGAGCTGGGAAATCGCTCATTTTTGCGTCGCCAAATATCGTACGAACGCCGTGAAACTTCCACAGGCTTTTCCAGCAGATTTGCACGTGCACTCAAAAAAGTCAAAATTTTTACACATAGACCCCATCAAACGGGAGAAATTGGCCCGGATTGCTCTCATGTGCGTTACGGGGCATCGTTTCTCTCGCGCCGAATTCTCTCGAGCTGGGAAATCGCTCATTTTTTGCGTCGCCAAATATCGTACGAACGCCGTGAAACTTCCACAGGCTTTTTCAGCAGATTTGCACCTGCACTCAAAAAAGTCAAAATTTGTACACATAGACCCCATCAAACGGGAGAAATTGGCCGGGATTGCTCTCATGTGCGTTACGGGGCATCGTTTCTCCTCGCTCCGAATTCCATCGAGCTGGGAAATCGCTCATTTTTGCGTCGCCAAATATCGTACGAACGCCGTGAAACTTCCACAGGCTTTTTCAGCAGATTTGCACGTGCACTCAAAAAAGTCAAAATTTGTACACATAGACCCCATCAAACGGGAGAAATTGGCCGGGATTGCTCTCATGTGCGTTACGGGGCATCGTTTCTCTCGCGCCGAATTCCATCGAGCTGGGAAATCGCTCATTTTTGCGTCGCCAAATATCGTACGAACGCCGTGAAACTTCCACAGGCTTTTCCAGCAGATTTGCACGTGCACTCAAAAAAGTCAAAATTTTTACACATAGACCCCATCAAACGGGAGAAATTGGCCCGGATTGCTCTCATGTGCGTTACGGGGCATCGTTTCTCTCGCGCCGAATTCTCTCGAGCTGGGAAATCGCTCATTTTTGCGTCGCCAAATATCGTACGAACGCCGTGAAACTTCCACAGGCTTTTCCAGCAGATTTGCACGTGCACTCAAAAAAGTCAAAATTTTTACACATAGACCCCATCAAACGGGAGAAATTGGCCGGGATTGCTCTCATGTGCGTTACGGGGCATCGTTTCTCTCGCTCCGAATTCCATCGAGCTGGGAAATCGCTCATTTTTGCGTCGCCAAATATCGTACGAACGCCGTGAAACTTCCACAGGCTTTTTCAGCAGATTTGCACGTGCACTCAAAAAAAGTCAAAATTTTTACACATAGACCCCCATCAAACGGGAGAAATTGGCCGGGATTGCTCTCATGTGCGTTACGGGGCATCGTTTCTCTCGCGCCGAATTCCATCGAGCTGGGAAATCGCTCATTTTTGCGTCGCCAAATATCGTACGAACGCCGTGAAACTTCCACAGGCTTTTCCAGCAGATTGGCACGTGCACTCAAAAAAGTCAAAATTTGTACACATAGACCCCATCAAACGGGAGAAATTGGCCGGGATTGCTCTCATGTGCGTTACGGGGCATCGTTTCTCTCGCTCCGAATTCCATCGAGCTTGGAAATCGCTCATTTTTGCGTCGCCAAATATCGTACGAACGCCGTGAAACTTCCACAGGCTTTTCCAGCAGATTTGCACCTGCACTCAAAAAAGTCAAAATTTTTACACATAGACCCCATCAAACGGGAGAAATTGGCCGGATTGCTCTCATGTGCGTTACGGGGCATCGTTTCTCTCGCTCCGAATTCCATCGAGCTGGGAAATCGCTCATTTTTGCGTCGCCAAATATCGTACGAACGCCGTGAAACTTCCACAGGCTTTTTCAGCAGATTTGCACGTGCACTCAAAAAAGTCAAAATTTGTACACATAGACCCCATCAAACGGGAGAAATTGGCCGGGATTGCTCTCATGTGCGTTACGGGGCATCGTTTCTCTCGCGCCGAATTCCATCGAGCTGGGAAATCGCTCATTTTTGCGTCGCCAAATATCGTACGAACGCCGTGAAACTTCCACAGGCTTTTTCAGCAGATTTGCACGTGCACTCAAAAAAGTCAAAATTTTTACACATAGACCCCCATCAAACGGGAGAAATTGGCCGGGATTGCTCTCATGTGCGTTACGGGGCATCGTTTCTCTCGCTCCGAATTCCATCGAGCTGGGAAATCGCTCATTTTTGCGTCGCCAAATATCGTACGAACGCCGTGAAACTTCCACAGGCTTTTTCAGCAGATTTGCACGTGCACTCAAAAAAGTCAAAATTTTTACACATAGACCCCATCAAACGGGAGAAATTGGCCGGGATTGCTCTCATGTGCGTTACGGGGCATCGTTTCTCTCGCGCCCGAATTCCATCGAGCTGGGAAATCGCTCATTTTTGCGTCGCCAAATATCGTACGAACGCCGTGAAACTTCCACAGGCTTTTCCAGCAGATTGGCACGTGCACTCAAAAAAGTCAAAATTTGTACACATAGACCCCATCAAACGGGAGAAATTGGCCGGGATTGCTCTCATGTGCGTTACGGGGCATCGTTTCTCTCGCTCCGAATTCCATCGAGCTGGGAAATCGCTCATTTTTGCGTCGCCAAATATCGTACGAACGCCGTGAAACTTCCACAGGCTTTTCCAGCAGATTTGCACCTGCACTCAAAAAAGTCAAAATTTTTACACATAGACCCCATCAAACGGGAGAAATTGGCCCGGATTGCTCTCATGTGCGTTACGGGGCATCGTTTCTCTCGCGCCGAATTCTCTCGAGCTGGGAAATCGCTCATTTTTGCGTCGCCAAATATCGTACGAACGCCGTGAAACTTCCACAGGCTTTTTCAGCAGATTTGCACCTGCACTCAAAAAAGTCAAAATTTTTACACATAGACCCCCATCAAACGGGAGAAATTGGCCCGGATTGCTCTCATGTGCGTTACGGGGCATCGTTTCTCTCGCGCCGAATTCCATCGAGCTGGGAAATCGCTCATTTTTGCGTCGCCAAATATCGTACGAACGCCGTGAAACTTCCACAGGCTTTTTCAGCAGATTTGCACGTGCACTCAAAAAAGTCAAAATTTTTACACATAGACCCCATCAAACGGGAGAAATTGGCCCGGATTGCTCTCATGTGCGTTACGGGGCATCGTTTCTCTCGCGCCGAATTCTCTCGAGCTGGGAAATCGCTCATTTTTGCGTCGCCAAATATCGTACGAACGCCGTGAAACTTCCACAGGCTTTTTCAGCAGATTTGCACGTGCACTCAAAAAAGTCAAAATTTGTACACATAGACCCCATCAAACGGGAGAAATTGGCCGGGATTGCTCTCATGTGCGTTACGGGGCATCGTTTCTCTCGCTCCGAATTCCATCGAGCTGGGAAATCGCTCATTTTTGCGTCGCCAAATATCGTACGAACGCCGTGAAACTTCCACAGGCTTTTTCAGCAGATTTGCACGTGCACTCAAAAAAGTCAAAATTTTTACACATAGACCCCATCAAACGGGAGAAATTGGCCGGGATTGCTCTCATGTGCGTTACGGGGCATCGTTTCTCTCGCGCCGAATTCCATCGAGCTGGGAAATTGCTCATTTTTGCGTCGCCAAATATCGTACGAACGCCGTGAAACTTCCACAGGCTTTTCCAGCAGATTTGCACGTGCACTCAAAAAAGTCAAAATTTTTACACATAGACCCCATCAAACGGGAGAAATTGGCCCGGATTGCTCTCATGTGCGTTACGGGGCATCGTTTCTCTCGCGCCGAATTCTCTCGAGCTGGGAAATCGCTCATTTTTGCGTCGCCAAATATCGTACGAACGCCGTGAAACTTCCACAGGCTTTTTCAGCAGATTTGCACCTGCACTCCAAAAAGTCAAAATTTTTACACATAGACCCCATCAAACGGGAGAAATTGGCCCGGATTGCTCTCATGTGCGTTACGGGGCATCGTTTCTCTCGCTCCGAATTCCATCGAGCTTGGAAATCGCTCATTTTTGCGTCGCCAAATATCGTACGAACGCCGTGAAACTTCCACAGGCTTTTCCAGCAGATTTGCACCTGCACTCAAAAAAGTCAAAATTTTTACACATAGACCCCATCAAACGGGAGAAATTGGCCCGGATTGCTCTCATGTGCGTTACGGGGCATCGTTTCTGTCGCGCCGAATTCCATCGAGCTGGGAAATCGCTCATTTTTGCGTCGCCAAATATCGTACGAACGCCGTGAAACTTCCACAGGCTTTTCCAGCAGATTGGCACGTGCACTCAAAAAAGTCAAAATTTGTACACATAGACCCCATCAAACGGGAGAAATTGGCCGGGATTGCTCTCATGTGCGTTACGGGGCATCGTTTCTCTCGCTCCGAATTCCATCGAGCTGGGAAATCGCTCATTTTTGCGTCGCCAAATATCGTACGAACGCCGTGAAACTTCCACAGGCTTTTTCAGCAGATTTGCACGTGCACTCAAAAAAGTCAAAATTTGTACACATAGACCCCATCAAACGGGAGAAATTGGCCCGGATTGCTCTCATGTGCGTTACGGGGCATCGTTTCTCTCGCGCCGAATTCCATCGAGCTGGGAAATCGCTCATTTTTGCGTCGCCAAATATCGTACGAACGCCGTGAAACTTCCACAGGCTTTTCCAGCAGATTTGCACCTGCACTCAAAAAAGTCAAAATTTTTACACATAGACCCCATCAAACGGGAGAAATTGGCCCGGATTGCTCTCATGTGCGTTACGGGGCATCGTTTCTCTCGCGCCGAATTCTCTCGAGCTGGGAAATCGCTCATTTTTGCGTCGCCAAATATCGTACGAACGCCGTGAAACTTCCACAGGCTTTTTCAGCAGATTTGCACCTGCACTCAAAAAAGTCAAAATTTTTACACATAGACCCCATCAAACGGGAGAAATTGGCCCGGATTGCTCTCATGTGCGTTACGGGGCATCGTTTCTCTCGCGCCGAATTCCATCGAGCTGGGAAATCGCTCATTTTTGCGTCGCCAAATATCGTACGAACGCCGTGAAACTTCCACAGGCTTTTTCAGCAGATTTGCACGTGCACTCAAAAAAGTCAAAATTTTTACACATAGACCCCATCAAACGGGAGAAATTGGCCCGGATTGCTCTCATGTGCGTTACGGGGCATCGTTTCTCTCGCGCCGAATTCTCTCGAGCTGGGAAATCGCTCATTTTTGCGTCGCCAAATATCGTACGAACGCCGTGAAACTTCCACAGGCTTTTTCAGCAGATTTGCACGTGCACTCAAAAAAGTCAAAATTTGTACACATAGACCCCATCAAACGGGAGAAATTGGCCGGGATTGCTCTCATGTGCGTTACGGGGCATCGTTTCTCTCGCTCCGAATTCCATCGAGCTGGGAAATCGCTCATTTTTGCGTCGCCAAATATCGTACGAACGCCGTGAAACTTCCACAGGCTTTTTCAGCAGATTTGCACGTGCACTCAAAAAAGTCAAAATTTTTACACATAGACCCCATCAAACGGGAGAAATTGGCCGGGATTGCTCTCATGTGCGTTACGGGGCATCGTTTCTCTCGCGCCGAATTCCATCGAGCTGGGAAATCGCTCATTTTTGCGTCGCCAAATATCGTACGAACGCCGTGAAACTTCCACAGGCTTTTCCAGCAGATTTGCACCTGCACTCAAAAAAGTCAAAATTTTTACACATAGACCCCATCAAACGGGAGAAATTGGCCCGGATTGCTCTCATGTGCGTTACGGGGCATCGTTTCTCTCGCTCCGAATTCCATCGAGCTTGGAAATCGCTCATTTTTGCGTCGCCAAATATCGTACGAACGCCGTGAAACTTCCACAGGCTTTTCCAGCAGATTTGCACCTGCACTCAAAAAAGTCAAAATTTTTACACATAGACCCCATCAAACGGGAGAAATTGGCCCGGATTGCTCTCATGTGCGTTACGGGGCATCGTTTCTCTCGCGCCGAATTCTCTCGAGCTGGGAAATCGCTCATTTTTGCGTCGCCAAATATCGTACGAACGCCGTGAAACTTCCACAGGCTTTTTCAGCAGATTTGCACCTGCACTCAAAAAAGTCAAAATTTGTACACATAGACCCCATCAAACGGGAGAAATTGGCCCGGATTGCTCTCATGTGCGTTACGGGGCATCGTTTCTCTCGCTCCGAATTCCATCGAGCTTGGAAATCGCTCATTTTTGCGTCGCCAAATATCGTACGAACGCCGTGAAACTTCCACAGGCTTTTCCAGCAGATTTGCACCTGCACTCAAAAAAGTCAAAATTTTTACACATAGACCCCATCAAACGGGAGAAATTGGCCCGGATTGCTCTCATGTGCGTTACGGGGCATCGTTTCTGTCGCGCCGAATTCCATCGAGCTGGGAAATCGCTCATTTTTGCGTCGCCAAATATCGTACGAACGCCGTGAAACTTCCACAGGCTTTTCCAGCAGATTGGCACGTGCACTCAAAAAAGTCAAAATTTGTACACATAGACCCCATCAAACGGGAGAAATTGGCCGGGATTGCTCTCATGTGCGTTACGGGGCATCGTTTCTCTCGCTCCGAATTCCATCGAGCTGGGAAATCGCTCATTTTTGCGTCGCCAAATATCGTACGAACGCCGTGAAACTTCCACAGGCTTTTTCAGCAGATTTGCACCTGCACTCAAAAAAGTCAAAATTTTTACACATAGACCCCATCAAACGGGAGAAATTGGCCCGGATTGCTCTCATGTGCGTTACGGGGCATCGTTTCTCTCGCGCCGAATTCCATCGAGCTGGGAAATCGCTCATTTTTGCGTCGCCAAATATCGTACGAACGCCGTGAAACTTCCACAGGCTTTTTCAGCAGATTTGCACGTGCACTCAAAAAAGTCAAAATTTGTACACATAGACCCCATCAAACGGGAGAAATTGGCCCGGATTGCTCTCATGTGCGTTACGGGGCATCGTTTCTCTCGCGCCGAATTCTCTCGAGCTGGGAAATCGCTCATTTTTGCGTCGCCAAATATCGTACGAACGCCGTGAAACTTCCACAGGCTTTTTCAGCAGATTTGCACGTGCACTCAAAAAAGTCAAAATTTGTACACATAGACCCCATCAAACGGGAGAAATTGGCCGGGATTGCTCTCATGTGCGTTACGGGGCATCGTTTCTCTCGCTCCGAATTCCATCGAGCTGGGAAATCGCTCATTTTTGCGTCGCCAAATATCGTACGAACGCCGTGAAACTTCCACAGGCTTTTTCAGCAGATTTGCACGTGCACTCAAAAAAGTCAAAATTTTTACACATAGACCCCATCAAACGGGAGAAATTGGCCGGGATTGCTCTCATGTGCGTTACGGGGCATCGTTTCTCTCGCGCCGAATTCCATCGAGCTGGGAAATCGCTCATTTTTGCGTCGCCAAATATCGTACGAACGCCGTGAAACTTCCACAGGCTTTTCCAGCAGATTTGCACCTGCACTCAAAAAAGTCAAAATTTTTACACATAGACCCCATCAAACGGGAGAAATTGGCCCGGATTGCTCTCATGTGCGTTACGGGGCATCGTTTCTCTCGCTCCGAATTCCATCGAGCTTGGAAATCGCTCATTTTTGCGTCGCCAAATATCGTACGAACGCCGTGAAACTTCCACAGGCTTTTCCAGCAGATTTGCACCTGCACTCAAAAAAGTCAAAATTTTTACACATAGACCCCATCAAACGGGAGAAATTGGCCCGGATTGCTCTCATGTGCGTTACGGGGCATCGTTTCTCTCGCGCCGAATTCTCTCGAGCTGGGAAATCGCTCATTTTTGCGTCGCCAAATATCGTACGAACGCCGTGAAACTTCCACAGGCTTTTTCAGCAGATTTGCACCTGCACTCAAAAAAGTCAAAATTTGTACACATAGACCCCATCAAACGGGAGAAATTGGCCGGGATTGCTCTCATGTGCGTTACGGGGCATCGTTTCTCTCGCTCCGAATTCCATCGAGCTGGGAAATCGCTCATTTTTGCGTCGCCAAATATCGTACGAACGCCGTGAAACTTCCACAGGCTTTTTCAGCAGATTTGCACGTGCACTCAAAAAAGTCAAAATTTGTACACATAGACCCCATCAAACGGGAGAAATTGGCCGGGATTGCTCTCATGTGCGTTACGGGGCATCGTTTCTCTCGCGCCGAATTCCATCGAGCTGGGAAATCGCTCATTTTTGCGTCGCCAAATATCGTACGAACGCCGTGAAACTTCCACAGGCTTTTCCAGCAGATTTGCACGTGCACTCAAAAAAGTCAAAATTTTTACACATAGACCCCATCAAACGGGAGAAATTGGCCCGGATTGCTCTCATGTGCGTTACGGGGCATCGTTTCTCTCGCGCCGAATTCTCTCGAGCTGGGAAATCGCTCATTTTTGCGTCGCCAAATATCGTACGAACGCCGTGAAACTTCCACAGGCTTTTCCAGCAGATTTGCACGTGCACTCAAAAAAGTCAAAATTTTTACACATAGACCCCATCAAACGGGAGAAATTGGCCGGGATTGCTCTCATGTGCGTTACGGGGCATCGTTTCTCTCGCTCCGAATTCCATCGAGCTGGGAAATCGCTCATTTTTGCGTCGCCAAATATCGTACGAACGCCGTGAAACTTCCACAGGCTTTTTCAGCAGATTTGCACGTGCACTCAAAAAAGTCAAAATTTTTACACATAGACCCCATCAAACGGGAGAAATTGGCCGGGATTGCTCTCATGTGCGTTACGGGGCATCGTTTCTCTCGCGCCGAATTCCATCGAGCTGGGAAATCGCTCATTTTTGCGTCGCCAAATATCGTACGAACGCCGTGAAACTTCCACAGGCTTTTCCAGCAGATTGGCACGTGCACTCAAAAAAGTCAAAATTTGTACACATAGACCCCATCAAACGGGAGAAATTGGCCGGGATTGCTCTCATGTGCGTTACGGGGCATCGTTTCTCTCGCTCCGAATTCCATCGAGCTGGGAAATCGCTCATTTTTGCGTCGCCAAATATCGTACGAACGCCGTGAAACTTCCACAGGCTTTTCCAGCAGATTTGCACCTGCACTCAAAAAAGTCAAAATTTTTACACATAGACCCCATCAAACGGGAGAAATTGGCCCGGATTGCTCTCATGTGCGTTACGGGGCATCGTTTCTCTCGCGCCGAATTCTCTCGAGCTGGGAAATCGCTCATTTTTGCGTCGCCAAATATCGTACGAACGCCGTGAAACTTCCACAGGCTTTTTCAGCAGATTTGCACCTGCACTCAAAAAAGTCAAAATTTTTACACATAGACCCCATCAAACGGGAGAAATTGGCCCGGATTGCTCTCATGTGCGTTACGGGGCATCGTTTCTCTCGCGCCGAATTCCATCGAGCTGGGAAATCGCTCATTTTTGCGTCGCCAAATATCGTACGAACGCCGTGAAACTTCCACAGGCTTTTTCAGCAGATTTGCACGTGCACTCAAAAAAGTCAAAATTTGTACACATAGACCCCATCAAACGGGAGAAATTGGCCCGGATTGCTCTCATGTGCGTTACGGGGCATCGTTTCTCTCGCGCCGAATTCTCTCGAGCTGGGAAATCGCTCATTTTTGCGTCGCCAAATATCGTACGAACGCCGTGAAACTTCCACAGGCTTTTTCAGCAGATTTGCACCTGCACTCAAAAAAGTCAAAATTTTTACACATAGACCCCATCAAACGGGAGAAATTGGCCCGGATTGCTCTCATGTGCGTTACGGGGCATCGTTTCTGTCGCGCCGAATTCCATCGAGCTGGGAAATCGCTCATTTTTGCGTCGCCAAATATCGTACGAACGCCGTGAAACTTCCACAGGCTTTTCCAGCAGATTTGCACGTGCACTCAAAAAAGTCAAAATTTTTACACATAGACCCCATCAAACGGGAGAAATTGGCCCGGATTGCTCTCATGTGCGTTACGGGGCATCGTTTCTCTCGCGCCGAATTCTCTCGAGCTGGGAAATCGCTCATTTTTGCGTCGCCAAATATCGTACGAACGCCGTGAAACTTCCACAGGCTTTTTCAGCAGATTTGCACGTGCACTCAAAAAAGTCAAAATTTTTACACATAGACCCCATCAAACGGGAGAAATTGGCCGGGATTGCTCTCATGTGCGTTACGGGGCATCGTTTCTCTCGCTCCGAATTCCATCGAGCTGGGAAATCGCTCATTTTTGCGTCGCCAAATATCGTACGAACGCCGTGAAACTTCCACAGGCTTTTTCAGCAGATTTGCACGTGCACTCAAAAAAGTCAAAATTTTTACACATAGACCCCATCAAACGGGAGAAATTGGCCGGGATTGCTCTCATGTGCGTTACGGGGCATCGTTTCTCTCGCGCCGAATTCCATCGAGCTGGGAAATCGCTCATTTTTGCGTCGCCAAATATCGTACGAACGCCGTGAAACTTCCACAGGCTTTTTCAGCAGATTGGCACGTGCACTCAAAAAAGTCAAAATTTGTACACATAGACCCCATCAAACGGGAGAAATTGGCCGGGATTGCTCTCATGTGCGTTACGGGGCATCGTTTCTCTCGCTCCGAATTCCATCGAGCTGGGAAATCGCTCATTTTTGCGTCGCCAAATATCGTACGAACGCCGTGAAACTTCCACAGGCTTTTCCAGCAGATTTGCACCTGCACTCAAAAAAGTCAAAATTTTTACACATAGACCCCATCAAACGGGAGAAATTGGCCCGGATTGCTCTCATGTGCGTTACGGGGCATCGTTTCTCTCGCGCCGAATTCTCTCGAGCTGGGAAATCGCTCATTTTTGCGTCGCCAAATATCGTACGAACGCCGTGAAACTTCCACAGGCTTTTTCAGCAGATTTGCACGTGCACTCAAAAAAGTCAAAATTTTTACACATAGACCCCATCAAACGGGAGAAATTGGCCCGGATTGCTCTCATGTGCGTTACGGGGCATCGTTTCTGTCGCGCCGAATTCCATCGAGCTGGGAAATCGCTCATTTTTGCGTCGCCAAATATCGTACGAACGCCGTGAAACTTCCACAGGCTTTTTCAGCAGATTTGCACGTGCACTCAAAAAAGTCAAAATTTGTACACATAGACCCCATCAAACGGGAGAAATTGGCCCGGATTGCTCTCATGTGCGTTACGGGGCATCGTTTCTCTCGCGCCGAATTCTCTCGAGCTGGGAAATCGCTCATTTTTGCGTCGCCAAATATCGTACGAACGCCGTGAAACTTCCACAGGCTTTTTCAGCAGATTTGCACGTGCACTCAAAAAAGTCAAAATTTTTACACATAGACCCCATCAAACGGGAGAAATTGGCCCGGATTGCTCTCATGTGCGTTACGGGGCATCGTTTCTGTCGCGCCGAATTCCATCGAGCTGGGAAATCGCTCATTTTTGCGTCGCCAAATATCGTACGAACGCCGTGAAACTTCCACAGGCTTTTCCAGCAGATTTGCACGTGCACTCAAAAAAGTCAAAATTTTTACACATAGACCCCATCAAACGGGAGAAATTGGCCGGGATTGCTCTCATGTGCGTTACGGGGCATCGTTTCTCTCGCGCCGAATTCCATCGAGCTGGGAAATCGCTCATTTTTGCGTCGCCAAATATCGTACGAACGCCGTGAAACTTCCACAGGCTTTTCCAGCAGATTTGCACGTGCACTCAAAAAAGTCAAAATTTTTACACATAGACCCCATCAAACGGGAGAAATTGGCCCGGATTGCTCTCATGTGCGTTACGGGGCATCGTTTCTCTCGCGCCGAATTCTCTCGAGCTGGGAAATCGCTCATTTTTGCGTCGCCAAATATCGTACGAACGCCGTGAAACTTCCACAGGCTTTTTCAGCAGATTTGCACGTGCACTCAAAAAAGTCAAAATTTGTACACATAGACCCCATCAAACGGGAGAAATTGGCCCGGATTGCTCTCATGTGCGTTACGGGGCATCGTTTCTCTCGCGCCGAATTCTCTCGAGCTGGGAAATCGCTCATTTTTGCGTCGCCAAATATCGTACGAACGCCGTGAAACTTCCACAGGCTTTTTCAGCAGATTTGCACCTGCACTCAAAAAAGTCAAAATTTTTACACATAGACCCCATCAAACGGGAGAAATTGGCCCGGATTGCTCTCATGTGCGTTACGGGGCATCGTTTCTGTCGCGCCGAATTCCATCGAGCTGGGAAATCGCTCATTTTTGCGTCGCCAAATATCGTACGAACGCCGTGAAACTTCCACAGGCTTTTCCAGCAGATTTGCACGTGCACTCAAAAAAGTCAAAATTTTTACACATAGACCCCATCAAACGGGAGAAATTGGCCCGGATTGCTCTCATGTGCGTTACGGGGCATCGTTTCTCTCGCGCCGAATTCTCTCGAGCTGGGAAATCGCTCATTTTTGCGTCGCCAAATATCGTACGAACGCCGTGAAACTTCCACAGGCTTTTTCAGCAGATTTGCACCTGCACTCAAAAAAGTCAAAATTTTTACACATAGACCCCATCAAACGGGAGAAATTGGCCCGGATTGCTCTCATGTGCGTTACGGGGCATCGTTTCTCTCGCTCCGAATTCCATCGAGCTTGGAAATCGCTCATTTTTGCGTCGCCAAATATCGTACGAACGCCGTGAAACTTCCACAGGCTTTTCCAGCAGATTTGCACCTGCACTCAAAAAAGTCAAAATTTTTACACATAGACCCCATCAAACGGGAGAAATTGGCCGGGATTGCTCTCATGTGCGTTACGGGGCATCGTTTCTCTCGCTCCGAATTCCATCGAGCTGGGAAATCGCTCATTTTTGCGTCGCCAAATATCGTACGAACGCCGTGAAACTTCCACAGGCTTTTTCAGCAGATTTGCACGTGCACTCAAAAAAGTCAAAATTTGTACACATAGACCCCATCAAACGGGAGAAATTGGCCGGGATTGCTCTCATGTGCGTTACGGGGCATCGTTTCTCTCGCGCCGAATTCCATCGAGCTGGGAAATCGCTCATTTTTGCGTCGCCAAATATCGTACGAACGCCGTGAAACTTCCACAGGCTTTTTCAGCAGATTTGCACGTGCACTCAAAAAAGTCAAAATTTTTACACATAGACCCCATCAAACGGGAGAAATTGGCCGGGATTGCTCTCATGTGCGTTACGGGGCATCGTTTCTCTCGCTCCGAATTCCATCGAGCTGGGAAATCGCTCATTTTTGCGTCGCCAAATATCGTACGAACGCCGTGAAACTTCCACAGGCTTTTTCAGCAGATTTGCACGTGCACTCAAAAAAGTCAAAATTTTTACACATAGACCCCATCAAACGGGAGAAATTGGCCGGGATTGCTCTCATGTGCGTTACGGGGCATCGTTTCTCTCGCGCCGAATTCCATCGAGCTGGGAAATCGCTCATTTTTGCGTCGCCAAATATCGTACGAACGCCGTGAAACTTCCACAGGCTTTTCCAGCAGATTGGCACGTGCACTCAAAAAAGTCAAAATTTGTACACATAGACCCCATCAAACGGGAGAAATTGGCCGGGATTGCTCTCATGTGCGTTACGGGGCATCGTTTCTCTCGCTCCGAATTCCATCGAGCTGGGAAATCGCTCATTTTTGCGTCGCCAAATATCGTACGAACGCCGTGAAACTTCCACAGGCTTTTCCAGCAGATTTGCACCTGCACTCAAAAAAGTCAAAATTTTTACACATAGACCCCATCAAACGGGAGAAATTGGCCCGGATTGCTCTCATGTGCGTTACGGGGCATCGTTTCTCTCGCGCCGAATTCTCTCGAGCTGGGAAATCGCTCATTTTTGCGTCGCCAAATATCGTACGAACGCCGTGAAACTTCCACAGGCTTTTTCAGCAGATTTGCACCTGCACTCAAAAAAGTCAAAATTTTTACACATAGACCCCATCAAACGGGAGAAATTGGCCCGGATTGCTCTCATGTGCGTTACGGGGCATCGTTTCTCTCGCGCCGAATTCCATCGAGCTGGGAAATCGCTCATTTTTGCGTCGCCAAATATCGTACGAACGCCGTGAAACTTCCACAGGCTTTTTCAGCAGATTTGCACGTGCACTCAAAAAAGTCAAAATTTTTACACATAGACCCCATCAAACGGGAGAAATTGGCCCGGATTGCTCTCATGTGCGTTACGGGGCATCGTTTCTCTCGCGCCGAATTCTCTCGAGCTGGGAAATCGCTCATTTTTGCGTCGCCAAATATCGTACGAACGCCGTGAAACTTCCACAGGCTTTTTCAGCAGATTTGCACGTGCACTCAAAAAAGTCAAAATTTGTACACATAGACCCCATCAAACGGGAGAAATTGGCCGGGATTGCTCTCATGTGCGTTACGGGGCATCGTTTCTCTCGCTCCGAATTCCATCGAGCTGGGAAATCGCTCATTTTTGCGTCGCCAAATATCGTACGAACGCCGTGAAACTTCCACAGGCTTTTTCAGCAGATTTGCACGTGCACTCAAAAAAGTCAAAATTTTTACACATAGACCCCATCAAACGGGAGAAATTGGCCGGGATTGCTCTCATGTGCGTTACGGGGCATCGTTTCTCTCGCGCCGAATTCCATCGAGCTGGGAAATTGCTCATTTTTGCGTCGCCAAATATCGTACGAACGCCGTGAAACTTCCACAGGCTTTTCCAGCAGATTTGCACGTGCACTCAAAAAAGTCAAAATTTTTACACATAGACCCCATCAAACGGGAGAAATTGGCCCGGATTGCTCTCATGTGCGTTACGGGGCATCGTTTCTCTCGCGCCGAATTCTCTCGAGCTGGGAAATCGCTCATTTTTGCGTCGCCAAATATCGTACGAACGCCGTGAAACTTCCACAGGCTTTTTCAGCAGATTTGCACCTGCACTCCAAAAAGTCAAAATTTTTACACATAGACCCCATCAAACGGGAGAAATTGGCCCGGATTGCTCTCATGTGCGTTACGGGGCATCGTTTCTCTCGCTCCGAATTCCATCGAGCTTGGAAATCGCTCATTTTTGCGTCGCCAAATATCGTACGAACGCCGTGAAACTTCCACAGGCTTTTCCAGCAGATTTGCACCTGCACTCAAAAAAGTCAAAATTTTTACACATAGACCCCATCAAACGGGAGAAATTGGCCCGGATTGCTCTCATGTGCGTTACGGGGCATCGTTTCTGTCGCGCCGAATTCCATCGAGCTGGGAAATCGCTCATTTTTGCGTCGCCAAATATCGTACGAACGCCGTGAAACTTCCACAGGCTTTTCCAGCAGATTGGCACGTGCACTCAAAAAAGTCAAAATTTGTACACATAGACCCCATCAAACGGGAGAAATTGGCCGGGATTGCTCTCATGTGCGTTACGGGGCATCGTTTCTCTCGCTCCGAATTCCATCGAGCTGGGAAATCGCTCATTTTTGCGTCGCCAAATATCGTACGAACGCCGTGAAACTTCCACAGGCTTTTTCAGCAGATTTGCACGTGCACTCAAAAAAGTCAAAATTTGTACACATAGACCCCATCAAACGGGAGAAATTGGCCCGGATTGCTCTCATGTGCGTTACGGGGCATCGTTTCTCTCGCGCCGAATTCCATCGAGCTGGGAAATCGCTCATTTTTGCGTCGCCAAATATCGTACGAACGCCGTGAAACTTCCACAGGCTTTTCCAGCAGATTTGCACGTGCACTCAAAAAAGTCAAAATTTTTACACATAGACCCCATCAAACGGGAGAAATTGGCCCGGATTGCTCTCATGTGCGTTACGGGGCATCGTTTCTCTCGCGCCGAATTCTCTCGAGCTGGGAAATCGCTCATTTTTGCGTCGCCAAATATCGTACGAACGCCGTGAAACTTCCACAGGCTTTTTCAGCAGATTTGCACCTGCACTCAAAAAAGTCAAAATTTTTACACATAGACCCCATCAAACGGGAGAAATTGGCCCGGATTGCTCTCATGTGCGTTACGGGGCATCGTTTCTCTCGCGCCGAATTCCATCGAGCTGGGAAATCGCTCATTTTTGCGTCGCCAAATATCGTACGAACGCCGTGAAACTTCCACAGGCTTTTTCAGCAGATTTGCACGTGCACTCAAAAAAGTCAAAATTTTTACACATAGACCCCATCAAACGGGAGAAATTGGCCCGGATTGCTCTCATGTGCGTTACGGGGCATCGTTTCTCTCGCGCCGAATTCTCTCGAGCTGGGAAATCGCTCATTTTTGCGTCGCCAAATATCGTACGAACGCCGTGAAACTTCCACAGGCTTTTTCAGCAGATTTGCACGTGCACTCAAAAAAGTCAAAATTTGTACACATAGACCCCATCAAACGGGAGAAATTGGCCGGGATTGCTCTCATGTGCGTTACAGGGCATCGTTTCTCTCGCTCCGAATTCCATCGAGCTGGGAAATCGCTCATTTTTGCGTCGCCAAATATCGTACGAACGCCGTGAAACTTCCACAGGCTTTTTCAGCAGATTTGCACGTGCACTCAAAAAAGTCAAAATTTTTACACATAGACCCCATCAAACGGGAGAAATTGGCCGGGATTGCTCTCATGTGCGTTACGGGGCATCGTTTCTCTCGCGCCGAATTCCATCGAGCTGGGAAATCGCTCATTTTTGCGTCGCCAAATATCGTACGAACGCCGTGAAACTTCCACAGGCTTTTCCAGCAGATTTGCACCTGCACTCAAAAAAGTCAAAATTTTTACACATAGACCCCATCAAACGGGAGAAATTGGCCCGGATTGCTCTCATGTGCGTTACGGGGCATCGTTTCTCTCGCTCCGAATTCCATCGAGCTTGGAAATCGCTCATTTTTGCGTCGCCAAATATCGTACGAACGCCGTGAAACTTCCACAGGCTTTTCCAGCAGATTTGCACCTGCACTCAAAAAAGTCAAAATTTTTACACATAGACCCCATCAAACGGGAGAAATTGGCCCGGATTGCTCTCATGTGCGTTACGGGGCATCGTTTCTCTCGCGCCGAATTCTCTCGAGCTGGGAAATCGCTCATTTTTGCGTCGCCAAATATCGTACGAACGCCGTGAAACTTCCACAGGCTTTTTCAGCAGATTTGCACCTGCACTCAAAAAAGTCAAAATTTGTACACATAGACCCCATCAAACGGGAGAAATTGGCCCGGATTGCTCTCATGTGCGTTACGGGGCATCGTTTCTCTCGCTCCGAATTCCATCGAGCTTGGAAATCGCTCATTTTTGCGTCGCCAAATATCGTACGAACGCCGTGAAACTTCCACAGGCTTTTCCAGCAGATTTGCACCTGCACTCAAAAAAGTCAAAATTTTTACACATAGACCCCATCAAACGGGAGAAATTGGCCCGGATTGCTCTCATGTGCGTTACGGGGCATCGTTTCTGTCGCGCCGAATTCCATCGAGCTGGGAAATCGCTCATTTTTGCGTCGCCAAATATCGTACGAACGCCGTGAAACTTCCACAGGCTTTTCCAGCAGATTGGCACGTGCACTCAAAAAAGTCAAAATTTGTACACATAGACCCCATCAAACGGGAGAAATTGGCCGGGATTGCTCTCATGTGCGTTACGGGGCATCGTTTCTCTCGCTCCGAATTCCATCGAGCTGGGAAATCGCTCATTTTTGCGTCGCCAAATATCGTACGAACGCCGTGAAACTTCCACAGGCTTTTTCAGCAGATTTGCACCTGCACTCAAAAAAGTCAAAATTTTTACACATAGACCCCATCAAACGGGAGAAATTGGCCCGGATTGCTCTCATGTGCGTTACGGGGCATCGTTTCTCTCGCGCCGAATTCCATCGAGCTGGGAAATCGCTCATTTTTGCGTCGCCAAATATCGTACGAACGCCGTGAAACTTCCACAGGCTTTTTCAGCAGATTTGCACGTGCACTCAAAAAAGTCAAAATTTGTACACATAGACCCCATCAAACGGGAGAAATTGGCCCGGATTGCTCTCATGTGCGTTACGGGGCATCGTTTCTCTCGCGCCGAATTCTCTCGAGCTGGGAAATCGCTCATTTTTGCGTCGCCAAATATCGTACGAACGCCGTGAAACTTCCACAGGCTTTTTCAGCAGATTTGCACGTGCACTCAAAAAAGTCAAAATTTGTACACATAGACCCCATCAAACGGGAGAAATTGGCCGGGATTGCTCTCATGTGCGTTACGGGGCATCGTTTCTCTCGCTCCGAATTCCATCGAGCTGGGAAATCGCTCATTTTTGCGTCGCCAAATATCGTACGAACGCCGTGAAACTTCCACAGGCTTTTTCAGCAGATTTGCACGTGCACTCAAAAAAGTCAAAATTTTTACACATAGACCCCATCAAACGGGAGAAATTGGCCGGGATTGCTCTCATGTGCGTTACGGGGCATCGTTTCTCTCGCGCCGAATTCCATCGAGCTGGGAAATCGCTCATTTTTGCGTCGCCAAATATCGTACGAACGCCGTGAAACTTCCACAGGCTTTTCCAGCAGATTTGCACCTGCACTCAAAAAAGTCAAAATTTTTACACATAGACCCCATCAAACGGGAGAAATTGGCCCGGATTGCTCTCATGTGCGTTACGGGGCATCGTTTCTCTCGCTCCGAATTCCATCGAGCTTGGAAATCGCTCATTTTTGCGTCGCCAAATATCGTACGAACGCCGTGAAACTTCCACAGGCTTTTCCAGCAGATTTGCACCTGCACTCAAAAAAGTCAAAATTTTTACACATAGACCCCATCAAACGGGAGAAATTGGCCCGGATTGCTCTCATGTGCGTTACGGGGCATCGTTTCTCTCGCGCCGAATTCTCTCGAGCTGGGAAATCGCTCATTTTTGCGTCGCCAAATATCGTACGAACGCCGTGAAACTTCCACAGGCTTTTTCAGCAGATTTGCACCTGCACTCAAAAAAGTCAAAATTTGTACACATAGACCCCATCAAACGGGAGAAATTGGCCGGGATTGCTCTCATGTGCGTTACGGGGCATCGTTTCTCTCGCTCCGAATTCCATCGAGCTGGGAAATCGCTCATTTTTGCGTCGCCAAATATCGTACGAACGCCGTGAAACTTCCACAGGCTTTTTCAGCAGATTTGCACGTGCACTCAAAAAAGTCAAAATTTGTACACATAGACCCCATCAAACGGGAGAAATTGGCCGGGATTGCTCTCATGTGCGTTACGGGGCATCGTTTCTCTCGCGCCGAATTCCATCGAGCTGGGAAATCGCTCATTTTTGCGTCGCCAAATATCGTACGAACGCCGTGAAACTTCCACAGGCTTTTCCAGCAGATTTGCACGTGCACTCAAAAAAGTCAAAATTTTTACACATAGACCCCATCAAACGGGAGAAATTGGCCCGGATTGCTCTCATGTGCGTTACGGGGCATCGTTTCTCTCGCGCCGAATTCTCTCGAGCTGGGAAATCGCTCATTTTTGCGTCGCCAAATATCGTACGAACGCCGTGAAACTTCCACAGGCTTTTCCAGCAGATTTGCACGTGCACTCAAAAAAGTCAAAATTTTTACACATAGACCCCATCAAACGGGAGAAATTGGCCGGGATTGCTCTCATGTGCGTTACGGGGCATCGTTTCTCTCGCTCCGAATTCCATCGAGCTGGGAAATCGCTCATTTTTGCGTCGCCAAATATCGTACGAACGCCGTGAAACTTCCACAGGCTTTTTCAGCAGATTTGCACGTGCACTCAAAAAAGTCAAAATTTTTACACATAGACCCCATCAAACGGGAGAAATTGGCCGGGATTGCTCTCATGTGCGTTACGGGGCATCGTTTCTCTCGCGCCGAATTCCATCGAGCTGGGAAATCGCTCATTTTTGCGTCGCCAAATATCGTACGAACGCCGTGAAACTTCCACAGGCTTTTCCAGCAGATTGGCACGTGCACTCAAAAAAGTCAAAATTTGTACACATAGACCCCATCAAACGGGAGAAATTGGCCGGGATTGCTCTCATGTGCGTTACGGGGCATCGTTTCTCTCGCTCCGAATTCCATCGAGCTGGGAAATCGCTCATTTTTGCGTCGCCAAATATCGTACGAACGCCGTGAAACTTCCACAGGCTTTTCCAGCAGATTTGCACCTGCACTCAAAAAAGTCAAAATTTTTACACATAGACCCCATCAAACGGGAGAAATTGGCCCGGATTGCTCTCATGTGCGTTACGGGGCATCGTTTCTCTCGCGCCGAATTCTCTCGAGCTGGGAAATCGCTCATTTTTGCGTCGCCAAATATCGTACGAACGCCGTGAAACTTCCACAGGCTTTTTCAGCAGATTGGCACGTGCACTCAAAAAAGTCAAAATTTGTACACATAGACCCCATCAAACGGGAGAAATTGGCCGGGATTGCTCTCATGTGCGTTACGGGGCATCGTTTCTCTCGCTCCGAATTCCATCGAGCTGGGAAATCGCTCATTTTTGCGTCGCCAAATATCGTACGAACGCCGTGAAACTTCCACAGGCTTTTCCAGCAGATTTGCACCTGCACTCAAAAAAGTCAAAATTTTTACACATAGACCCCATCAAACGGGAGAAATTGGCCCGGATTGCTCTCATGTGCGTTACGGGGCATCGTTTCTCTCGCGCCGAATTCTCTCGAGCTGGGAAATCGCTCATTTTTGCGTCGCCAAATATCGTACGAACGCCGTGAAACTTCCACAGGCTTTTTCAGCAGATTTGCACCTGCACTCAAAAAAGTCAAAATTTTTACACATAGACCCCATCAAACGGGAGAAATTGGCCCGGATTGCTCTCATGTGCGTTACGGGGCATCGTTTCTGTCGCGCCGAATTCCATCGAGCTGGGAAATCGCTCATTTTTGCGTCGCCAAATATCGTACGAACGCCGTGAAACTTCCACAGGCTTTTCCAGCAGATTTGCACGTGCACTCAAAAAAGTCAAAATTTTTACACATAGACCCCATCAAACGGGAGAAATTGGCCCGGATTGCTCTCATGTGCGTTACGGGGCATCGTTTCTCTCGCGCCGAATTCTCTCGAGCTGGGAAATCGCTCATTTTTGCGTCGCCAAATATCGTACGAACGCCGTGAAACTTCCACAGGCTTTTTCAGCAGATTTGCACGTGCACTCAAAAAAGTCAAAATTTTTACACATAGACCCCATCAAACGGGAGAAATTGGCCGGGATTGCTCTCATGTGCGTTACGGGGCATCGTTTCTCTCGCTCCGAATTCCATCGAGCTGGGAAATCGCTCATTTTTGCGTCGCCAAATATCGTACGAACGCCGTGAAACTTCCACAGGCTTTTTCAGCAGATTTGCACGTGCACTCAAAAAAGTCAAAATTTTTACACATAGACCCCATCAAACGGGAGAAATTGGCCGGGATTGCTCTCATGTGCGTTACGGGGCATCGTTTCTCTCGCGCCGAATTCCATCGAGCTGGGAAATCGCTCATTTTTGCGTCGCCAAATATCGTACGAACGCCGTGAAACTTCCACAGGCTTTTTCAGCAGATTGGCACGTGCACTCAAAAAAGTCAAAATTTGTACACATAGACCCCATCAAACGGGAGAAATTGGCCGGGATTGCTCTCATGTGCGTTACGGGGCATCGTTTCTCTCGCTCCGAATTCCATCGAGCTGGGAAATCGCTCATTTTTGCGTCGCCAAATATCGTACGAACGCCGTGAAACTTCCACAGGCTTTTCCAGCAGATTTGCACCTGCACTCAAAAAAGTCAAAATTTTTACACATAGACCCCATCAAACGGGAGAAATTGGCCCGGATTGCTCTCATGTGCGTTACGGGGCATCGTTTTTCTCGCGCCGAATTCTCTCGAGCTGGGAAATCGCTCATTTTTGCGTCGCCAAATATCGTACGAACGCCGTGAAACTTCCACAGGCTTTTTCAGCAGATTTGCACGTGCACTCAAAAAAGTCAAAATTTTTACACATAGACCCCATCAAACGGGAGAAATTGGCCCGGATTGCTCTCATGTGCGTTACGGGGCATCGTTTCTGTCGCGCCGAATTCCATCGAGCTGGGAAATCGCTCATTTTTGCGTCGCCAAATATCGTACGAACGCCGTGAAACTTCCACAGGCTTTTTCAGCAGATTTGCACGTGCACTCAAAAAAGTCAAAATTTGTACACATAGACCCCATCAAACGGGAGAAATTGGCCCGGATTGCTCTCATGTGCGTTACGGGGCATCGTTTCTCTCGCGCCGAATTCTCTCGAGCTGGGAAATCGCTCATTTTTGCGTCGCCAAATATCGTACGAACGCCGTGAAACTTCCACAGGCTTTTTCAGCAGATTTGCACGTGCACTCAAAAAAGTCAAAATTTTTACACATAGACCCCATCAAACGGGAGAAATTGGCCCGGATTGCTCTCATGTGCGTTACGGGGCATCGTTTCTGTCGCGCCGAATTCCATCGAGCTGGGAAATCGCTCATTTTTGCGTCGCCAAATATCGTACGAACGCCGTGAAACTTCCACAGGCTTTTCCAGCAGATTTGCACGTGCACTCAAAAAAGTCAAAATTTTTACACATAGACCCCATCAAACGGGAGAAATTGGCCGGGATTGCTCTCATGTGCGTTACGGGGCATCGTTTCTCTCGCGCCGAATTCCATCGAGCTGGGAAATCGCTCATTTTTGCGTCGCCAAATATCGTACGAACGCCGTGAAACTTCCACAGGCTTTTCCAGCAGATTTGCACGTGCACTCAAAAAAGTCAAAATTTTTACACATAGACCCCATCAAACGGGAGAAATTGGCCCGGATTGCTCTCATGTGCGTTACGGGGCATCGTTTCTCTCGCGCCGAATTCTCTCGAGCTGGGAAATCGCTCATTTTTGCGTCGCCAAATATCGTACGAACGCCGTGAAACTTCCACAGGCTTTT
>NW_027615814.1:0-34876 GCF_965212315.1 Lampetra planeri
ACACACTTACACACTCACACACACACTTACACACTTACACACTCACACACACACTTACACATACACTCACTTACACACTCACACACACACTTACACACTTACACACTCACCACACACACTTACACACTCACACACACTTACACATACACTCACTTACACACTTACACACTCACACACACACTTACACACTCACACACACACTTACACACTCACACACACACTTACACATACACTCACTTACACACTTACACACTCACACACTTACACACTTACACACTCACACACACACACACTTAAAGACTCACACACTCACTCACACGTACACACTCACACACTCACTTACACACTTACACACTCACACACTCATTTACACACTTAAAAACTCACACACTTACACACACACTCACTTACACACTTACACACTCACACACACACTTAAAGACTCACACACTCACACACTTACACACTTACACACTCACACACACACTTACACATTCACACACACGTACACATACACTCACTTACACACTCACACACACACTTACACACCACACACACCTAAAGACTCACACACTCACACACTTACACACTCACACACTCACACACTTACACACTCACACACTCATTTACACACTTAAAGACTCACACACTTACACACTTACACACACACTTACACATACACTCACTTACACACTTACACACTCACACACACACTTAAAGACTCACCACACTCACACACTCACTTACACTCTCACACACCTACACACTTACACACTCACTTACACTCTCACACACTCATTTACACGCTTAAAGACTCACACTACTCACCCACTTACACACTCGCACACTCACTTATACACTCATACATTTACACACTCACACACTTATGCACTCACTCACTCACCCACTCACCCACTTACACACTCACACACTTACTTACACATTCACACATTAACACACACACTCACACACTTACACACTCATACACTCACACACTCACACACTTACTTACACACTCACTCAATTACACACTCACTCACTTACACACTCATACATTCACTCACTAATTTACCCTTACACACTCACTTAACAGACTCACTCACACACTCACACACATACTAGCTAACTTGCACACTCACTCACTTACACACGTATTCAATTACACACTCACACACATACTCACTCACACAATCAATCACTCACTCTTACACACTCGCACTCACTTGCACACACGCACAAAGACAAAGATCCCCCGTGTAGCCTGTAACAGCCTGCAGGGGCAAGTGCTGTCAGCGAGCAGAACATATGAAGGCCGGCACGGCACACGAGGGGGTGGGTGGCCAGCACCACACCCGGCCGCCTTTGTCTCCCCAGTGGCGATGTTTACTACACACCGCACCGGGTACCCATTTGAGGCTGAGTCGACCTAGGGGAGGCCCAGGACCGGAGCGGGAATCGAACTCGGGTGGCCGGGTTGGTGACGCAGCACAGCGCGCTAACCGCTGCGCCACCGCTCCCCAACTCGCCACGTGCGTTTACGACAACGACAACAACAACCACAACATGCTTAGCCCGTTCGGGGCGCACGGACATTCGACGTTCCCATGGACGGGGCCGCGTCTGT
Source organism: Lampetra planeri (assembly GCF_965212315.1). Taxonomy (NCBI): domain Eukaryota; kingdom Metazoa; phylum Chordata; class Hyperoartia; order Petromyzontiformes; family Petromyzontidae; genus Lampetra; species Lampetra planeri. The sequence goes on from NW_027615814.1 coordinate 1,625, forward strand.
CGTAGGGGTCTCGCGTGCGAGGAGGAGGAGGCTTCGATGACGGGGGGAGGGGGGTGAGGAGGAAGCGGGGGGGGGCAGTGGCTTCTAGAAATGGAGGGAGATACAAAGACGGCGAGTAGGAGGAGGAGGAGGAGGGCGGAGCGCTGCGTGGCCGTGACTGAGCAGGAAATACGCGGGGGGAGAGAGAGAGGGTGAGAGAGAGTGAGTGTGAGAGAGAGGGTGAGTGGGTGAGTGAGTGTGAGAGAGAGGGTGAGTGGGTGAGTGAGTGTGAGAGAGTGTGAGAGTGAGTGTGAGAGAGTGAGTGTCAGAGTGAGTGTGTGTGAGTGTGAGAGAGAGGGTGAGTGAGTGTGAGAGAGAGGGTGAGTGGGTGAGTGAGTGTGAGAGAGAGGGTGAGTGGGTGAGTGAGTGTGAGAGAGTGTGAGAGTGAGTGTGAGAGAGTGAGTGTCAGAGTGAGTGTGTGTGAGTGTGAGAGAGAGGGTGAGTGGGTGAGTGAGTGTGAGAGAGTGTGAGAGTGAGTGTGTGAGTGTGAGAGATGGTGAGTGGGTGTTAGAGTGAGTGTGAGAGAGAGAGAGGGGGTGAGTGAGTGTGAGAGAAAGGGTGAGAGAGTGAGTGTTAGAGTGAGTGTGTGTGAGTGTGAGAGAGAGGGTGAGTGAGTGTGAGAGAGAGGGTGAGAGAGAGTGAGTGTTAGAGTGAGTGTGTGTGAGTGTGAGAGAGAGGGTGAGTGAGTGTGAGAGAGAGGGTGAGTGGGTGAGTGGAGTGAGTGTGAGAGAGTGTGAGAGTGAGTGTGAGAGAGAGGGTGAGTGGGTGAGTGAGTGTGAGAGAGTGTGAGAGTGAGTGTGAGAGAGAGGGTGAGTGGGTGAGTGAGTGTGAGAGAGTGTGAGAGTGAGTGTGAGAGAGTGAGTGTCAGAGTGAGTGTGTGTGAGTGTGAGAGAGAGGGTGAGTGGGTGAGTGAGTGTGAGAGAGTGTGAGAGTGAGTGTGTGAGTGTGAGAGATGGTGAGTGGGTGTTAGAGTGAGTGTGAGAGAGAGGGTGAGTGAGTGTGAGAGAAAGGGTGAGAGAGTGAGTGTTAGAGTGAGTGTGTGTGAGTGTGAGAGAGAGGGTGAGTGAGTGTGAGAGAGGAGGGTGAGTGGGTGAGTGAGTGAGTGTGAGAGAGTGTGAGAGTGAGTGTGAGAGAGAGGGTGAGTGGGTGAGTGAGTGTGAGAGAGTGTGAGAGTGAGTGTGAGAGAGAGGGTGAGTGGGTGAGGTGAGTGTGAGAGAGTGTGAGAGTGAGTGTGAGAGAGAGGGTGAGTGGGTGAGTGAGTGTGAGAGAGAGGGTGAGTGGGTGAGTGAGTGTGAGAGAGAGGGTGAGTGGGTGAGTGAGTGTGAGAGAGTGTGAGAAGTGAGTGTGAGAGAGTGAGTGTCAGAGTGAGTGTGTGTGAGTGTGAGAGAGAGGGTGAGTGGGTGAGTGAGTGTGAGAGAGTGTGTGAGTGAGTGTGAGTGAGTGTGAGTGAGTGTGAGAGTGAGTGTGAGAGAGTGAGTGTTAGAGTGAGTGTGTGTGAGTGTGAGAGAGAGGGTGAGTGAGTGTGAGAGAGAGGGTGAGTGGGTGTGTGAAGTGTGAGTGAGTGTGAGTGAGTGTGAGAGAGAGGGTGAGTGAGTGTGAGAGAGAGGGTGAGTGGGTGTGTGAGTGTGAGTGAGTGTGAGTGAGTGTGAGTGAGTGTGAGTGAGTGTGAGAGAGAGGGTGAGTGAGTGTGAGAGAGAGGGTGAGTGGGTGTGTGAGTGTGAGTGAGTGTGAGTGAGTGTGAGTGAGTGTGAGTGAGTGTGAGAGAGAGGGTGAGTGAGTGTGAGAGAGTGAGTGTTAGAGTGAGTGTGAGTGAGTGTGAGAGAGAGGGTGAGTGGGTGAGTGAGTGGTGTGAGTGAGTGTGAGAGTGAGTGTGAGAGAGAGTGTGAGAGAGAAGGTGAGTGTTAGAGTGAGTGTTTGAGAGAGAGGGTGAGTGAGTGTGAGTGAGAGAGAGGGTGAGTGAGTGTGAGTGAGTGTGTGTGAGAGTGAGTGTGAGAGAGAGGGTGAGTGTGTGTGAGTGTGAGAGAGAGGGTGAGTGAGTGTGAGAGAGAGGGTGAGTGAGTGTGAGTGAGTGTGTGTGAGTGAGTGAGAGAGAGAGAGGGGGTGAGAGAGTGTGTGTGAGTGTGAGAGAGAGGGTGAGTGTGTGTGAGTGTGAGAGAGAGGGTGAGTGAGTGTGAGAGAGAGGGTGAGTGAGTGTGAGTGAGTGTGTGTGAGTGAGTGACAGAGAGAGAGTGTGAGAGAGTGTGTGTGAGTGTGAGAGAGAGGGTGAGTGAGTGTGAGAGAGAGGGTGAGTGAGTGTGAGTGAGTGTGTGTGAGTGAGTGACAGAGAGAGAGTGTGAGAGAGTGTGTGTGAGTGTGAGAGAGAGGGTGAGTGAGTGTGAGAGAGAGGGTGAGTGAGTGTGAGTGAGTGTGTGTGAGTGAGTGACAGAGAGAGAGTGTGAGAGAGTGTGTGTGAGTGTGAGAGAGAGGGTGAGTGAGTGTGAGAGAGAGGGTGAGTGAGTGTGAGTGAGTGAGTGTGAGAGAGAGAGAGTGAGAGAGTGTGAGAGAGTGTGTGTTTGAGAGAGAGTGTGAGAGAGAGGGTGAGTCAGTGTAAGAGAGGGTGAGTGTTAGAGTGAGTGTGAGAGAGTGTGAGTGAGTGTTTGAGAGAGAGTGTGAGTGAGTGTGAGAGAGAGTGAGAGAGAGAGGGTGAGTGGGTGAGTGAGTGTGAGTGAGTGGGTGAGTGAGTGTGAGTGAGTGTGAGTGAGTGTGAGAGAGAGGGTGAGTGGGTGAGTGAGTGTGAGTGAGTGTGAGTGAGTGTGAGTGAGTGTGAGAGAGAGTGTGAGTGAGTGTGAGAGAGAGGGTGAGTGGGTGAGTGAGTGTGAGAGAGAGTGTGTATGAGTGTGAGTGAGTGTGAGAGAGAGAGTGTGAGTGAGTGTGAGTGTGTGAGAGAGAGGGTGAATGTGTGAGTGAGTTAGAGAGGGTGAGTGAGTGTGTGAGAGAGAGAGGGTGAGTGAGTGTGAGTGAGAGGGTGCGTCAGTGTAAGAGAGGGTGAGTGTTAGAGTGAGTGTGAGAGAGTGTGAGTGAGTGTTTGAGAGAGAGTGTGAGTGAGTGTGAGAGAGAGTGAGAGAGAGGGTGAGTGGGTGAGTGAGTGTGAGTGAGTGGGTGAGTGAGTGTGAGTGAGTGTGAGTGAGTGTGAGAGAGAGGGTGAGTGGGTGAGTGAGTGTGAGTGAGTGTGAGTGAGTGTGAGTGAGTGTGAGAGAGAGTGTGAGTGAGTGTGAGAGAGAGGGTGAGTGGGTGAGTGAGTGTGAGAGAGAGTGTGTATGAGTGTGAGTGAGTGTGAGAGAGAGAGTGTGAGTGAGTGTGAGTGTGTGAGAGAGAGGGTGAATGTGTGAGTGAGTTAGAGAGAGGGTGAGTGAGTGTGTGAGAGAGAGAGGGTGAGTGAGTGTGAGTGAGAGGGTGAGTGAGAGTGTGAGTGAGTGAGAAAGAGTGTGAGTGAGAGTGTGAGTGAGGGTGAGTGAGTGTGAGAGAGTGTGAGTGAGTGTGAGTGAGTATGAGAGAGAGTGTGAGAGAGTGTGAGAGAGAGTGTGAGTGAGTGTGAGAGAGAGGGTTAGTGGGTGAGTGAGTGTGAGAGAGAGTGTGTATGAGTGTGAGTGAGTGTGAGAGAGAGAGTGTGAGTGAGTGTGAGTGTGTGAGAGAGAGGGTGAATGTGTGAGTGAGTTAGAGAGGGTGAGTGAGTGTGTGAGAGAGAGAGGGTGAGTGAGTGTGAGTGAGAGGGTGCGTCAGTGTAAGAGAGGGTGAGTGTTAGAGTGAGTGTGAGAGAGTGTGAGTGAGTGTTTGAGAGAGAGTGTGAGTGAGTGTGAGAGAGAGTGAGAGAGAGGGTGAGTGGGTGAGTGAGTGTGAGTGAGTGGGTGAGTGAGTGTGAGTGAGTGTGAGTGAGTGTGAGAGAGAGGGTGAGTGGGTGAGTGAGTGTGAGTGAGTGTGAGTGAGTGTGAGTGAGTGTGAGAGAGAGTGTGAGTGAGTGTGAGAGAGAGGGTGAGTGGGTGAGTGAGTGTGAGAGAGAGTGTGTATGAGTGTGAGTGAGTGTGAGAGAGAGTGTGTATGAGTGTGAGTGAGTGTGAGAGAGAGAGTGTGAGTGAGTGTGAGTGTGTGAGAGAGAGGGTGAATGTGTGAGTGAGTTAGAGAGAGGGTGAGTGAGTGTGTGAGAGAGAGAGGGTGAGTGAGTGTGAGTGAGAGGGTGAGTGAGAGTGTGAGTGAGTGAGAAAGAGTGTGAGTGAGAGTGTGAGTGAGGGTGAGTGAGTGTGAGAGAGTGTGAGTGAGTGTGAGTGAGTGTGAGAGAGGGGTGAGTGGGTGAGTGAGTGTGAGAGAGTGTGAGAGAGAGGGTGAGTGGGTGAGTGAGTGTGAGAGAGTGTCAGAGTGAGTGTGTGAGTGTGAGAGAGGGTGAGTGAGTGTTAGAGTGAGTGTGAGAGAGAGGGTGAGTGGGTGAGTGAGTGTGAGTGAGTGTGAGAGAGAGGGTGACTAGGTGAGTGAGAGTGAGAGAGTGTGAGAGAGTGTGAGTGAGAGAGAGGGTGAGTGAGTGTGAGAGAAAGGGTGAGTGGGTGAGAGAGTGTGTATGAGTGTGAGTGAGTGTTTGAGATAGAGTGTGAGTGAGTGAGTGTGAGAGAGAGGGTGAGTGGGTGTGAGTGAGTGTGAGTGAGTGTGAGTGAGTGTTTGAGAGAGAGGGTGAGTGGGTGAGTGAGTGTGAGAGAGTGTGAGAGTGAGTGTGAGAGAGAGGGTGAGTGGGTGAGTGAGTGTGAGAGAGTGTGAGAGTGAGTGTGTGAGTGTGATAGAGGGTGAGTGAGTGTTAGAGTGAGTGTGAGAGAGAGGGTGACTGGGTGAGTGAGTGTGAGTGAGTGTGAGTGAGTGTTTGAGAGAGAGGGTGAGTGGGTGATTGAGTGTGAGTGAGTGTGGGAGAGAGGGTGAGTGAGTGTGTATGAGTGAGAGAGTGAGTGTGAGTGAGTGAGGGAGAGGGTGAGTGGGTGAGTGAGTGTGTATGTGTGTGAGTGAGTGTTTGAGAGACAGGGTGAGTGAGTGTGAGTGAGAGGGTGAGTGAGAGAGTGTGAGTGAGTGAGAGAGAGAGTGTGAGAGTGAGTGTGTGAGTGAGTGTGAGAGAGAGGGTGAGTGAGTGTGAGTGAGTGTGAGAGAGTGTGAGTGAGTGAGTGAGTGTGAGTGAGTGAGTGTGAGTGAGTGTGAGAGAGAGGGTGAGAGGGTGAGAGAGTGTGAGAGAGTGTGAGAAAGAGGGTGAGTGAGTGTGAGTGAGAGGGTGAGTGAATGTGAGAGAGATTGTGAGTGAGTGTGAGAGAGAGTGTGAGTGTGAGAGAGAGTGAGAGAGAGGGTGAGTGGGGTGAGTGAGTGTGAGTGAGTGTGAGAGAGAGGGTGAGTGGGTGAGTGAGTGAGTGTGAGAGAGAGGGTGAGTGGGTGAGTGAGTGAGTGTGAGAGAGAGGGTGAGAGAGTGTGAGAGTGAGTGTGAGTGAGTGGGTGAGTGAGTGTGAGTGGGTGAGTGAGTGTGAGAGAGAGGGTGAGTGGGTGTGTGAGTGTGAGTGAGTGTGAGTGAGTGTGAGTGTGAGAGAGTGAGTGTCAGAGTGAGTGTGTTTGAGTGTGAGAGAGAGGGTGAGTGAGTGAGTGTGAGAGAGAGGGTGAGTGGGTGAGTGAGTGAGTGTGAGTGAGAGTGAGTGTGAGAGAGTGAGTGTGAGTGAGTGTGAGTGAGTGTGAGTGAGTGTGAGTGAGTGTGAGAGAGTGAGTGTTAGAGTGAGTGTGTGTGAGAGAGAGGGTGAGTGAGTGTGAGAGAAAGGGTGAGTTGGTGAGTGAGTGAGTGTGAGAGAGTGTGAGAGTGAGTGTGAGAGAGAGGGTGAGTGGGTGTGTGAGTGTGAGTGAGTGTGAGTGAGTGTGAGTGAGTGTGAGAGTGAGTGTGAGAGAGTGAGTGTGTGTGAGTGTGAGAGAGAGGGTGAGTGGGTGTGTGAGTGTGAGTGAGTGTGAGTGAGTGTGAGTGAGTGTGAGAGTGAGTGTGAGAGAGTGAGTGTTAGAGTGAGTGTGTGTGAGTGTGAGAGAGAGGGTGAGTGGGTGAGTGAGTGTGAGAGAGAGTGTGAGTGTTAGAGTGAGTGTGAGAGAGAGGGTGAGTGGGTGAGTGAGTGTGAGTGTGAGTGAGTGTGAGAGAGAGGGTGACTGGGTGAGTGAGAGTGAGAGAGTGTGAGTGAGAGGGAGTGTGAGTGAGTGTGAGAGAAAGGGTGAGTGGGTGAGAGAGTGTGTATGAGTGTGAGTGAGTGTTTGAGATAGAGTGTGAGTGAGTGTTTGAGAGAGAGTGTGAGTGGGTGTGAGTGAGTGTGAGTGAGTGTGAGTGAGTGTTTGAGAGAGAGTGTGAGTGAGTGTGAGTGAGTGTGAGAGAGAGGGTGAGTGGGTGTGAGTGAGTGTGAGTGAGTGTGAGTGAGTGTTTGAGAGAGAGTGTGAGTGAGTGTGAGTGAGTGTGAGAGAGAGGGTGAGTGAGTGTGAGTGAGTGTGAGTGAGTGTGAGTGAGTGTTTGAGAGTGTGAGTGAGTGTGAGTGAGTGTGAGAGAGAGGGGTGAGTGGGTGTGAGTGAGTGTGAGTGATTGTGAGAGAGAGGGTGAGTGGGTGTGAGTGAGTGTGAGTGAGTGTGAGAGAGAGGGTGAGTGGGTGTGAGTGAGTGTGAGTGAGTGTGAGTGAGTGTTTGAGAGAGAGGGTGAGTGGGTGATTGAGTGTGAGTGAGTGTGGGAGAGAGGGTGAGTGAGTGTGTATGAGTGAGAGAGTGAGTGTGAGTGAGTCAGGGAGAGGGTGAGTGGGTGAGTGAGTGTGTATGTGTGTGAGTGAGTGTTTGAGAGACAGGGTGAGTGAGTGTGAGTGAGAGGGTGAGTGAGAGAGTGTGAGTGAGTGAGAGAGAGAGGGTAAGAGTGAGTGTGTGAGTGAGTGTGAGAGAGAGGGTGAGTGGGTGAGTGAGTGTGAGTGAGTGGGTGAGTGAGTGTGAGAGAGTGTGAGTGGGTGAGTGAGTGTGAGTGAGTGTGAGAGAGAGGGTGAGTGGGTGAGTGAGAGTGTGAGAGAGAGGGTGAGTGAGTGTGTGAGTGAGTGTGAGAGAGAGGGTGAGTGGGTGAGTGAGAGTGTGAGAGAGAGGGTGAGTGAGTGTGTGAGTGAGTGTGAGAGAGAGGGTGAGTGGGTGAGTGAGAGTGTGAGAGAGAGGGTGAGTGAGTGTGTGAGTGAGTGTGAGAGAGAGGGTGAGTGAGTGTGAGAGAGGGTGAGAGAGAGGGTGAGTGAGTGAGTGTGAATGAGTGTGAGACAGTGTGTGAGTGTGAGAGAGAGTGTGAGTGAGAGTGAGTGTAAGAGAGAGTGTATGAGTGTGATAGGGAGTGTGATTGAGTGTGTGATAGAGTGTGAGTGTTTTAGAGAGTGTGAGTGTGTCAAAGAGAGTGTGAGTGAGTGTGAGAGAGAGAGCGGTGTGTAGTAAACATCGCCACCGGGGAGACAAAGGCGGCCGGGCGTGGTGCTGGCCACCCACCCCCTCGTGTGCCGTGGCTGTCTTTATCGTCGTGATGGTGGTGGTGGTTGTGATGATGGTGGTGGTGATGATGGTGGTGGTGATGGTGGTGATGATGATTGTGGTGGTGATGGTGGTGGTGATAATGGTGGTGATGATGATGGTGATGATGATGGTGGTGGTGATGGTGGTGATGATGGTGGTGGTGATGATGGTGGTGGTGATGATGGTGGTGGTGATGGTGGTGATGATGGTGGTGATGATGGTGGTGGTGATGATGGTGGTGGTGATGGTGGTGATGATGGTGGTGATGATGGTGGTGGTGATGATGGTGGTGGTGATGATGGTGGTGGTGATGGTGGTGGTGATGGTGGTGGTGATGATGGTGGTGGTGATGGTGGTGGTGGTGGTGATGGTGGTGTGGGTGATGGTGGTGGTGATGGTGGTGGTGATGGTGGTGGTGGTGATGGTGGTGATGATGGTGGTGGTGATGATGGTGGTGGTGATGATGGTGGTGGTGATGGTGGTGGTGATGGTGGTGATGATGGTGGTGATGATGGTGGTGGTGATGATGGTGGTGGTGATGATGGTGGTGGTGATGGTGGTGATGATGGTGGTGATGATGGTGGTGGTGATGATGGTGGTGGTGATGATGGTGGTGGTGATGGTGGTGGTGGTGATGGTGGTGGTGATGATGGTGGTGGTGATGGTGGTGGTGATGGTGGTGGTGATAGTGGTGGTGGTGATGGTGGTGTTGGTGATGGTGGTGGTGATGGTGGTGATGATGATGGTGGTGGTGGTGATGGTGGTGATGATGGTGGTGGTGATGATGGTGGTGGTGATGATGGTGGTGGTGATGGTGGTGATGATGGTGGTGGTGATGATGGTGGTGGTGATGATGGTGGTGGTGATGGTGGTGGTGATGATGGTGGTGGTGATGGTGGTGGTGATGGTGGTTGTGATGATGGTGGTGGTGATGGTGGTGGTGATGGTGGTGGTGATAGTGGTGGTGGTGATGGTGGTGTTGGTGATGGTGGTGGTGATGATGGTGATGGTGGTGGTGATGGTGGTGGTAGAGATGCTGGTGATGGTGGTGATGGTGGTGATGGTGGTTGTGATAATGGTGGTGATGATGGTGGTGATGATGGTGGTATGATGGGGGTGGTGATGGTGGTGATGATGGTGATGATGGTGATGGTGGTGATGGTGATGATGGTGATGATGGTGGTGGTGATGATGGTGGTGGTGATGGTGGTGATGATGGTGGTGATGATGGTGGTGGTGATGATGGTGGTGGTGATGGTGGTGCTGGTGATGATGGTGATGATGGTGGTTGTGATGATGGTGGTGATGAGGGTGATGAGGGTGATGGTGCTGATGATGGTGATGATGGTGATGATGGTGGTTGTGATGATGATGGTGATGGTGGTGGTGATGATGGTGGTGATGATGGTTGTGATGATGGTTGTGATGATGGTGGTGATGGGAGGAAGGAATTCAATCTCGGAGCGGCAAGACGGAAGAAGCAGAGAGAGGAGTCGTGAGTGGGTTGGAGGGTGGGTGGGTGAGTGATAAAGATGGGTGAGTGGGTTTCTGAGTGGGTGAGTAGGTGGTTGAGCGAATGAGTGGGTGAATGACTGGTTCAGTGGGTGAGCGAGTGGGTGGGTGATTGGGTGGGTGAATGAGTGGGTGAATGAGTGAGTGATAAGAATGGGTGAGTTGGGGGGTGGGTGAGTGGGTGAGTGGGTAAGTGAGTTGGTGACTGAGTGATTTGGTGAATAAGTGAGTGGGTGGGTGAGTGGCTGAATGAGTGGCTGAGTGAGTGGCTGAGTGAGTGGCTGAGTGGGTGAGTGGCTGAGTGAGTGGCTGAATGGGTGAGTGGCTTAGGTAGTGTGTGGCTGAGTAAGTGAGTGGCTGAGTTAGTGAGTCGCTGATTGAATGAGTCACTGAGTGGCTGGTTGAGTGACCGGGTGAGTTGTGGCGGTAGTGATTGTGGTGGTGGTTGTTGTGGTTGTGGTGGTTGCGGTGGTGGTGGCGGTGGTGGCGGTGGTTGTGGTGGTGGCGGTGGTGGTGGTTGTGGTGGTGGTGGCAGTGGTGGCGTTTGTGGTGGTTGTGGTGGTGGTGGTGGTTGTTGTGGTGGTGGTTGTGGTGGTTGTGGCGGTGGTGGTTGTGGTGGTGGTTGTGGTGGTGGTGGCAGTGGTGGTGATGGTGGTTGTGGTGGTGGCAGTGGTTGTGGTGGTTGTGGTGGTGGTGGCAGTGGTGGTGATGGTGGTTGTGGTGGTGGCAGTGGTTGTGGTGGTTGTGGTGGTGGTTGTGGTGGTGGTGGTTGTGGTGGTGGTGGTGGCAGTGGTTGTGGTGGTTGTGGTGGTTGTGGTTGTTGTGTTTGTGGTGGTGGTTGTGGTGGTGGTGGCAGTGGTGGTGATGGTGGTTGTGGTGGTGGCAGTGGTTGTGGTGGTTGTGGTGGTGGTGGCAGTGGTGGTGATGGTGGTTGTGGTGGTGGCAGTGGTTGTGGTGGTTGTGGTGGTGGTTGTGGTGGTGGTGGTGGCAGTGGTTGTGGTTGTTGTGGTGGTGGTGGTTGTTGTGTTTGTGGTGGTGGTTGTGGTGGTGGTGGCAGTGGTGGTGATGGTGGTTGTGGTGGTGGTGGCAGTGGTTGTGGTGGTGGTGGTTGTGGTGTTGGTGGTTGTGGTGGTGGCCTCCACCTGTCCCGTCTGCACGGTATCGCGCGTTTCCCCCTCGCTCGCGTGGAGCTTCTCCGCATCGTCCGGCGTCCTCCTCCCACGTGTCTGCACACTCGTGGACGACTTTCCGAGTCGTCCTCTCTCTCTGAGTCGCCCTCTATCTCTCTCTGAGTCGTCCTCTCTCTCTCTGAGTCGTCCTCTCTCTCTCTGAGTCGTCCTCTCTCTCTCTCTGAGTCGTCCTCTCTCTCTCTGAGTCGTCCTCTCTCTCTGAGTCGTCCTCTCTCTCTCTGAGTCGTCCTCTCTCTCTCTGAGTCGTCCTCTCTCTGAGTCGCCCTCTCTCTCTGAGTCGTCCTCTCTCTCTCTGAGTCGTCCTCTCTCTCTCTGAGTCATCCTCTCTCTCTTTCTGAGTCGTTGTCTCTCTCTCTGAGTCGTCCTCTCTCTCTGAGTCGTCCTTTCTCTCGCTCTCTCTCTGAGTCGTCCTCTCTATCTCTGAGTCGCCCTCTCTCTCCCAGTCGTCCTCTCTCTCTCTGAGTCGCCCTCTCTCTCTCTGAGTCGTCCTTTCTCTCTCTCTGAGTCGTCCTTTCTCTCGCTCTCTCTCTGAGTCGTCCTTTCTCTCGCTCTCTCTCTGAGTCGTCCTCTCTCTCTGAGTCGTCCTTTCTCTCTGAGTCGCCCTCTCTCTCTGAGTCGTCCTTTCTCTCGCTCTCTCTCTGAGTCGTCCTTTCTCTCGCTCTCTCTCTGAGTCGTCCTTTCTCTCGCTCTCTCTCTGAGTCGTCCTTTCTCTCGCTCTCTCTCTCTGAGTCGTCCTTTCTCTCGCTCTCTCTCTGAGTCGTCCTTTCTCTCGCTCTCTCTCTCTGAGTCGTCCTTTCTCTCGCTCTCTCTCTGAGTCGTCCTTTCTCTCGCTCTCTCTCTGAGTCGTCCTTTCTCTCGCTCTCTCTCTCTGAGTCGTCCTTTCTCTCACTCTCTCTCTGAGTCGTCCTTTCTCTCGCTCTCTCTGAGTCGTCCTTTCTCTCGCTCTCTCTCTCTGGATATGTGCGTGGTGGCGACTGCGCGTCACGATTTGGCATCCTGATTGAGATTCACTGCGTTGGACGCGCAGAGACTCGGTCTGGGTGCGAGAGTTCTGAACTGAACTCCATTAAGGTCTTGACATTGCGTGAGTGGGTGGGTGAGCGAGTGTTTGGCTGGGCGAGGGAGTGGCTGAGTGAGTGGCTGGGTGAGTGAGTGAGTGGCTGAGTGAGTGACTGGCTGAGTGAGTGAGTGGCTGAGTGAGTGGCTGGGTGAGTGAGTGACTGAGTGAGTTGCTGAGGGAGTGAGTGGCTGATTGAGTTCGTTTCTGAGTGAGTGGCTGAGTGACTGGCTGAGTGAGTGAGTGGCTTAGTGAGTGGCTTAGTGAGTGGCTTAGTGAGTGGCTGAGTGAGTGGCTGAGTGAGTGAGTGGTTGAGTGAGTGGCTTAGTGAGTGGCTTAGTGAGTGGCTGAGTGAGTGGCTGAGTGAGTGAGTGTCTCAGTGAGTGAGTGGCTGAGTGAGTGGGTGGCTGAGTGAGTGAGTGGCTGAGTGAGTGGCTGGGTGAGTGAGTGACTGAGTGAGTTGCTGAGGGAGTGAGTGGCTGATTGAGTACGTTTCTGAGTGAGTGGCTGAGTGACTGGCTGAGTGAGTGAGTGGTTGAGTGAGTGGCTTAGTGAGTGGCTGAGTGAGTGGCTGAGTGAGTGGCTGAGTGAGTGAGTGTCTCAGTGAGTGAGTGGCTGAGTGAGTGGGTGGCTGAGTGAGTGAGTGGCTGAGTGAGTGGCTGGGTGAGTGAGTGACTGAGTGAGTTGCTGAGGGAGTGAGTGGCTGATTGAGTACGTTTCTGAGTGAGTGGCTGAGTGACTGGCTGAGTGAGTGAGTGGCTTAGTGAGTGGCTTAGTGAGTGGCTTAGTGAGTGGCTGAGTGAGTGGCTGAGTGAGTGGCTGAGTGAGTGAGTGTCTCAGTGAGTGAGTGGCTGAGTGAGTGGGTGGCTGAGTGAGTGAGTGGCTGAGTGAGTGGCTGAGTGAGTGAGTGACTGAGTGAGTTGCTGAGGGAGTGAGTGGCTGATTGAGTACGTTTCTGAGTGAGTGGCTGAGTGACTGGCTGAGTGAGTGAGTGGTTGAGTGAGTGGCTTAGTGAGTGGCTGAGTGAGTGGCTGAGTGAGTGTCTCAGTGAGTGAGTGGCTGAGTGAGTGGGTGGCTGAGTGAGTGAGTGGCTGAGTGAGTGAGTGTCTCAGTGAGTGAGTGGCTGAGTGAGTGATTGGGTCGGTGGGTGGGTGAGTGGTTTGGTGGGTGGGTGAGTGGTTGGGTGAATGGTTGGGTGAGTAAGTAGGTAGGTGGATGGGTTAGAGTATGAGTGAGTTACTGGGTGAGTCCATGAGTGGGTGAGTGAGTGATGGGGTAGGTGGGTGGGTGAGTGGTTGGGTGGGTGAGTGGTAGGGTGAGTGATTTGGTAGATGGGTGGTTTAGTGGGTGAGTGAGTGATTGGTTGGGTGGGTGAGTGGTTGGGTGAATAGTTGGTGAGTGAGTGGGTAGGTGGATGGGTTAGTGGATGAGTTATTGGGTGGGTGGTTGAGTGAGTGGGTGAGTGAGTGGGTGACTGAGTGATTGGGTAGGTAGGTGGGTGAGTGGTTAGGTGGGTGAATGGTTGGGTGAATGGCTGGGTGAGTGAATGGGTAGGTGTATGGGTTAGTGGATGAGTGAGTTATTGGGTGGTTGAGTGAGTGGGTGAGTGAGTGGGTGAGTGATTGGGTGACTGAGTTATTGGGTAGGTGGGTGGGTGAGTGGTTGGATTGGTGAGTGGTTGGGTGAGTGGGTGAGTGAGTGATTGGGTGAGTCCATGAGTGGGTGAGTGAGTGATGGGGTAGGTGGGTGGGTGGTTGGGTGGGTGAGTGGTTGGGTGAATGGGTGGGTGAGTGAGTGGGTAGGTGGATGGGTTAGAGTATGAGTGAGTTATTGGGTGAGTGGGTGACTGAGTGATTGGGTAGGTGGGTGGGTGAGTGGTTGGGTGGGTGAGTGGTTGGGTAAATGGTTGGGTGAGTGAGTGGGTAGGTGGATCGGTTAGAGTATGAGTGAGTTATTGGATGGGTGGGTGACTGAGTGGGTGAGTGAGTGGGTGACTGAGTGATTGGATAGGTGGGTGGGTGTTTGATTGGGTGGGTGAGAGGTAGGGTGAGTGATTTGGTAGATGGCTGGTTTAGTGGGTGAGTGAGTAATTGGGTGAGTCAATGAGTGGGTGAGTGAGTGATTGGGTCGGTGGGTGGGTGAGTGGCTGGGTGGGTGAGTGGTTGGGTGAATGGTTGGGTGAGTAAGTAGGTAGGTGGATGGGTTAGAGTATGAGTGAGTTACTGGGTGAGTCCATGAGTGGGTGAATGAGTGATGGGGTAGGTGGGTGGGTGAGTGGTTGGGTGGGTGAGAGGTAGGGTGAGTGATTTGGTAGATGGGTGGTTTAGTGGGTTAGTGAGTGATTGGGTGAGTCCACGAGTGGGTGAGTGAGTGATTGGGTCGGTGTGTGGGTGAGTGGTTTGGTGGGTGGGTGAGTGGTTGGGTGAATGGTTGGGTGAGTAAGTAGGTAGGTGGAAGGGTTAGAGTATGAGTGAGTTACTGGGTGATTCCATGAGTGGGTGAGTGAGTGATGGGGTAGATGGGTGGGTGAGTGGTTGGGTGGGTGAGAGGTAGGGTGAGTGATTTGGTAGATGGGTGGTTTAGTGGGTGAGTGAGTGATTGGGTGAATCCACGAGTGGGTGAGTGAGTGATTGGGTCGGTGGGTGGGTGAGTGGTTTGGTGGGTGGGTGAGTGGTTGGGTGAATGGTTGGGTGAGTAAGTAGGTAGGTGGATGGGTTAGAGTATGAGTGAGTTACTGGGTGAGTCCACGAGTGGGTGAGTGAGTGATTGGGTCGGTTAGTGGGTGAGTGGTTTGGTGGGTGGGTGAGTGGTTGGGTGAATGGTTGGGTGAGTAAGTAGGTAGGTGGATGGGTTAGAGTATGAGTGAGTTACTGGGTGAGTCCATGAGTGGGTGAGTGAGTGATGGGGTAGGTGGGTGGGTGAGTGGTTGGGTGGGTGAGAGGTAGGGTGAGTGATTTGGTAGATGGGTGGTTTAGTGGGTGAGTGAGTGATTGGGTGAGTCCACGAGTGGGTGAGTGAGTGATTGGTTGGGTGGGTGAGTGGTTGGGTGAGTGGTTGGGTAAATAGTTGGTGAGTGAGTGGGTAGGTGGATGGGTTAGTGGATGAGTTATTGGATGGGTGGTTGAGTGAGTGGGTGAGTGAGTGGGTGACTGAGTGATTGGGTAGGTAGGTGGGTGAGTGGTTGGGTGGGTGAGTGAGTGATTGGGTGAATGGCTGGGTGAGTGAATGGGTAGGTGTATGGGTTAGTGGATGAGTGAGTTATTGAGTGGGTGTGTGAGTGAGTGGGTGGGTGAGTGGGTAGGTGAGTGGTCGGGTGAGTGGGTGGATAAGTCAGCGAGTCATTGAGTGAGCCGTGAGTGACCCAGAGATATCCGGCGGGAGCCATCCCGGCTCTGCACGTGTAAGGATGACTGTGTGATAAATATTGTTATGATTATTAAATTAATAATAATAACACGTGTCCATGTGTCACGGTGAGTGTGGGTGTGTGTGTGTCACAGTGAGCGTGCCTCATTGTGAACCTGGGCAAGCAACAACAATCCCACCAGCAAAGACAAAGACCCCCCGTATATCCTCAATAGACTGTAGGGGCAAGTGCTGTTAGCGATTCGCAGCACCCATGGAAGTCGGCACGGCTCACGAGGGAGTGGGTGGACAGGACCACGCCCGGCCGTCTTTGTCTCCCCAGTGGAGATGTTTATTACACACCGCACCAGTTACTCATTTGAAGCTGAGTCGACCTAGGGGAGGCCCAGGACCGGTTCAGATAATTATCGCCACTGGTGTTGGCCGTGAGCGGGAATGGAACTCGGGTTGCCGGGTTCGCAGCGCTGCGCTACCACTAACATCACCACTACCACCTCCACCATCACCACTATCATCACCACTATCACCACTACCACCATCACCATCACCACCATCACTATCACTACCACTATCACCACTATCATCACCACTACCACCATCACCACTATCACTACCACCATCACCACTATCATCACCACCACCACCACCACCATCACCACCACCATTATCACCACCACCACCACCACCACCATCACCACCACCATCATCACCACCACCATCACCACCACCATCACCACTATCACTACCACCATCACCACTATCATCACCACTATCATCACCACCACCACCACCACCACCATCACCACCACCATCATCACCACCACCATCACCACCACCATCACCACTATCACTATCACCATCACCACTATCATCACCACTATCATCACCACTATCATCACCACTATCACTATCACCATCACCACCACTATCACAATCACCATCACCACCATCATCACCACTATCATCACCACTATCATCACCACTATCATCACCACTATCACTATCACCATCACCACCATCATCACCACTATCATCACCACTATCATCACCACCATCACCACTATCATCGCCACTATCACTATCACCATCACCACTATCATCACCACTATCATCACCACCATCACCACTATCATCACCACTATCATCACCACTATCATCACCACCATCACCACCACCATCATCACTACCACTATCACCACCATCACCCCCACCACTATCATCACCACCACTATCATCATCGTACTCTCATCACTATCACCACCGCACCACCACCACCACTATCACCACCATCATAACCACCATAATCACCACTACTATCATCACCGCACTATCACATCATTGATAATTGGTTCTTTACCCTTCTATCTTGCCAGATAGAAGGGTAAAGAACCAATTATCATATTTTTACTGGCAAATGAGGTTCCCATAGTATCACATCATTATTACCACCATCACCACCACCATCACCACCATCACCCCCACCACTATCATCACCACTATCACCATCATCACCACCATCACCACCACCACCATCACAATCACCATCACAATCACCATCACTATCACCATCACCATCACCACCATCACCCCCACCACTATCATCACCACTATCACCATCACCATCACCACCACCATCATCACCACCACCACCATCACCACCACCATCACAATCACCATCACAATCACCATCACCATCACCACCACCATCATCACCACCACCACCATCACCACCATCACAATCACCATCACCATCACCACCACCATCATCTAACAGGTACACCACAAACGTATCGCCAGCTGGTGTCTATCGATGCTGCTGGTGCCGCTCCCTTCGCAGCTCTCTTCTGTTCCTGTGTCGCGAGCAGAGGTCGCAAACGGGGTTTGATTCCTTACCCGTACCCGGCCGCATCAGGGTCGCAAACGGGTACCCGTACCCGGCCGTACCCGTACCCTTCCCGTACCCGGCCGGGTACGGGTAGGGTACGGGTATCGGGTACCCGATTGCGACCTCTGGGATGAAGCCATGTTGCAGGCGCGGGTGGGTTGATTCTAGGAACTTGAACTGTGAGAAGAGACAAGACGTTGGGAAATGAGTGACAAACGGTGACTCACCAGTGACTCACGGCCTACCCGTACCCGTACCCGGCCGCACCAGGGTCGCAAACGGGTACCCGTACCCGGCTGTGTACGGGTAGCCGGGTATCGGGTAGGGTACGGGTATCGGGTACCCGGTTGCGACCTCTGGTAGCGAGTGGTGGCTCAGTGGAGATTGGGCAAAACTCAGCCCCAACTTTTCACCCAGCATCCTTGAGTCTCTCTGTGAGTCTCTCTGTGAGTCTCTCTGTGAGTGTCTATGTCTCTTTGTGAGTCTCTATGTATCTCTGTGGGTCTCTATGTGTCTCTATGAATCTCTATGAGTATCTATGCATCTATATGTGTCTCTATGTATCTCTATGAGTCTCCATGTATCTCTGTGAGTCTCTATGCATCTATATGCATATCTCTGTGAATCTCTGTGTATCTCTATGAGTCTCTATGTATCTCTATGGGTCTCCGTGTATCTCTGTGAGTCTCTCTGTGAGTCTTTATGTATCTCTATGGGTCTCTATGTATCTCTATGGGTCTCCGTGTATCTCTGTGAGTCTCTCTGTGAGTCTTTATGTATCTCTATGGGTCTCTATGTATCTCTATGGGTCTCCGTGTATCTCTATGAGTCTCTCTGTGAGTCTTTATGTATCTCTATGGGTCTCTATGTGTCTCTATGGGTCTCCGTGTATCTCTGTGAGTCTCTCTGTGAGTCTTTATGTATCTCTATGGGTCTCTATGTATCTCTATGGGTCTCCGTGTATCTCTATGGGTCTCTCTGTGAGTCTTTATGTATCTCTATGGGTCTCTATGTATCTCTATGGGTCTCTATGTATCTATATGGGTCTCTATGTATCTCTATGGGTCTCTATGTATCTCTATGGGTCTCTATGTATCTCTGTGAGTCTCTATGTATCTCTATGGGTCTCTATGTATCTCTATGGGTCTCTATGTATTTCTATGGGTCTCTATGTATCTCTATGGGTCTCTATGTATCTCTGTGAGTCTCTATGTATCTCTATGGGTCTCTATGTATCTCTGTGAGTCTCTATGTATCTCTATGGGTCTCTATGTATCTATATGGGTCTCTATGTATCTCTATGGGTCTCTATGTATCTCTATGGGTCTCTATGTATCTCTGTGAGTCTCTATGTATCTCTATGGGTCTCTATGTATCTCTGTGAGTCTCTATGTATCTCTATGGGTCTCTATGTATCTCTGTGAGTCTCTATGTATCTCTATGGGTCTCTATGTATCTCTGTGAGTCTCTATGTATCTCTATGGGTCTCTATGTATCTCTGTGAGTCTCCATGTATCTCTGTGAGTCTCTATATATCTCTATGGGTCTCTATGGGTCTCTATGTATCTCTATGTATATCGATGTATCTCTATGTATCTCGATGTATCTCTATGGCTCTCTATGTATCTCTATGGGTCTCTGTGTATCTCTATGATTCTCTGTGTATCTCTAGGAGTCTCTAAGTATCTCTAGGTGTCTAGAGTTGACCAAGCTGGCACCGGTGGTGAGAAGAAGCCACGAGAAATGCCTCCTCTCGTACAGCCCAATCAGTTTCAAAGACAACGTGTAGCAACATCATCACAGGGGTGTTGTTTGCACGCTATTATCACAAGTACGTGTGCTTAATGCAGACGCGATGCCTTGCAAAGAAAGGAATCTAATTGGTGTCTGTACATCTTAACACCTCCTAGATAATTGCCGCAAAGGGTGAAGCCTATTCTTATTGTGTCATCAGGTGGAGATGAGCCCACACACATTTTGCTGTAGCGATATCTCCTGGCAGAGCCAGGGGGCACGCCCCCCCCCCCCCCCTGGAGACCCACCCACGGGTAGAAGGGAGGGAGTGTGGAACAGATGGGGATTAGTCCACACGGGTAGAAGGGAGGGAGTGTGGAACAGATGGGGATTAGTCCACACGGGTAGAAGGGAGGGAGGGTGGAACAGATGGAGATTAGTCCACACGTGTAGAAGGGAGGGAGGGTGGAACAGATGGAGATTAGTCCACACGGGTAGAAGGGAGGGAATGTGGAACAGATGGAGATTAGTCCACACGGGTAGAAGGGAGGGAGGGTGGAACAGATGGAGATTAGTCCACACGTGTAGAAGGGAGGGAGGGTGGAACAGATGGGGATTAGTCCACACGGGTAGAAGGGAGGGAGTGTGGAACAGATGGAGATTAGTCCACACGGGTAGAAGGGAGGGAGGGTGGAACAGATGGGGATTAGTCCACACGGGTAGAAGGGAGGGAAGGTGGAACAGATGGGGATTAGTCCACACGTGTAGAAGGGAGGGAGGGTGGAACAGATGGGGATTAGTCCACACGGGTAGAAGGGAGGGAAGGTGGAACAGATGGGGATTAGTCCACACGGGTAGAAGGGAGGGAATGTGGAACAGATGGGGATTAGTCCACACGGGTAGGAGGGAGGGAGGGTGGAACAGATGGGGATTAGTCCACACGGGTAGAAGGGAGGGAAGGTGGAACAGATGGGGATTAGTCCACACGGGTAGAAGGGAGGGAATGTGGAACAGATGGGGATTAGTCCACACGGGTAGAAGGGAGGGAAGGTGGAACAGATGGAGATTAGTCCACACGGGTAGAAGGGAGGGAGGGTGGAACAGATGGGGATTAGTCCACACGTGTAGAGGGGAGGAAGGGTGGAACAGATGGGGATTAGTCCACACGGGTAGAAGGGAGGGAGGGTGGAACAGATGGAGATTAGTCCACTTCGTGTAGAAGGGAGGGGGGGTGGAACAGATGGGGATTAGTCCACTTCGTGTAGAAGGGAGGGAGTGTGGAACAGATGGGGATTAGTCCACACGGGTAGAAGGGAGGGAGGGTGGAACAGATGGGGATTAGTCCACACGTGTAGAGGGGAGGGAGGGTGGAACAGATGGGGATTAGTCCACACGGGTAGAGGGAGGGAGGGTGGAACAGATGGGGATTAGTCCACACGTGTAGAAGGGAGGGAGGGTGGAACAGATGGGGATTAGTCCACACGTGTAGAGGGGAGGGAGGGTGGAACAGATGGGGATTAGTCCACACGGGTAGAGGGGAGGGAGGGTGGAACAGATGGGGATTAGTCCACACGGGTAGAAGGGAGATAGGGTGGAACAGATGGAGATTAGTCCACACGGGTAGAGGGGAGGGAGGGTGGAACAGATGGGGATTAGTCCACACGGGTAGAAGGGAGGGAAGGTGGAACAGATGGGGATTAGTCCACACGGGTAGAGGGGAGGGAGGGTGGAACAGATGGGGATTAGTCCACACGGGTAGAAGGGAGGGAAGGTGGAACAGATGGGGATTAGTCCACACGGGTAGAGGGGAGGGAGGGTGGAACAGATGGGGATTAGTCCACACGGGTAGAAGGGAGGGAGGGTGGAACAGATGGGGATTAGTCCACACGGGTAGAAGGGAGGGAAGGTGGAACAGATGGGGATTAGTCCACACGTGTAGAGGGGAGGGAGGGTGGAACAGATGGGGATTAGTCCACACGGGTAGAGGGGAGGGAGGGTGGAACAGATGGAGATTAGTCCACACGGGTAGAAGGGAGGGAAGGTGGAACAGATGGGGATTAGTCCACACGGGTAGAAGGGAGGGAGGGTGGAACAGATGGAGATTAGTCCACACGTGTAGAAGGGAGGGAGTGTGGAACAGATGGGGATTAGTCCACACGGGTAGAAGGGAGGGAGGGTGGAACAGATGGAGATTAGTCCACACGGGTAGAAGGGAGGAAGGGTGGAACAGATGGGGATTAGTCCACACGTGTAGAAGGGAGGGAAGGTGGAACAGATGGAGATTAGTCCACACGGGTAGAAGGGAGGGAGGGTGGAACAGATGGAGATTAGTCCACACGGGTAGAAGGGAGGGAAGGTGGAACAGATGGAGATTAGTCCACACGGGTAGAAGGGAGGGAGGGTGGAACAGATGGGGATTAGTCCACACGGGTAGAAGGGAGGGAAGGTGGAACAGATGGGGATTAGTCCACACGTGTAGAAGGGAGGAAGGGTGGAACAGATGGGGATTAGTCCACACGGGTAGAAGGGAGGGAGGGTGGAACAGATGGGGATTAGTCCACACGTGTAGAAGGGAGGAAGGGTGGAACAGATGGAGATTAGTCCACACGGGTAGAAGGGAGGGAGGGTGGAACAGATGGAGATTAGTCCACACGGGTAGAAGGGAGGAAGGGTGGAACAGATGGAGATTAGTCCACACGGGTAGAAGGGAGGAAGGGTGGAACAGATGGAGATTAGTCCACACGTGTAGAAGGGAGGGAGGGTGGAACAGATGGGGATTAGTCCACACGGGTAGAAGGGAGGGAGGGTGGAACAGATGGGGATTAGTCCACACGGGTAGAAGGGAGGGAGGGTGGAACAGATGGGGATTAGTCCACACGTGTAGAAGGGAGGGAGGGTGGAACAGATGGGGATTAGTCCACACGGGTAGAAGGGAGGGAGGGTGTAACAGATGGGGATTAGTCCACACGGGTAGAAGGGAGGGAGGGTGGAACAGATGGGGATTAGTCCACACGGGTAGAAGGGAGGGAGGGTGGAACAGATGGGGATTAGTCCACACGGGTAGAAGGGAGGGAAGGTGGAACAGATGGGGATTAGTCCACACGGGTAGAAGGGAGGGAGTGTGGAACAGATGGGGATTAGTCCACACGGGTAGAAGGGAGGGAGGGTGGAACAGATGGAGATTAGTCCACACGGGTAGAAGGGAGGGAGGGTGGAACAGATGGGGATCATCATGTGACCTCCTTTGACAGTACCAAAATATGAGAATAGGTTTTCCACTTTTTTCTGTGTTTTGAGTTGTACGCCTTTTGGCGTCATCTGGTCCAACACCATGTGAGACTAGGCTCTAAGGAAAGCTGTCTCGGGTGTGGACCAATCAACTTCAAGGACAGTGCATACATTATCAGAGTTGTGTTTTTTGTTTGCATTATGACTGCAGGTATTGCGGTCTATGCAAACATGACTCCTTGTAAAAAAGGTGTCAGTTTTGTTGCCAGATAGAAGGGTAAAATCCAATTATCATATTTTTTACTGGCAAATGAGGTACCAATGGTGTAAATGCTTAACCCGAGCTCTCATACTCTGATGGTGCGCTGTCTTTGAGTTGTGCGCCTTTTGGCGTCATCTGGTCCAACACCATGTGAGACTAGGCTCTAAGGAAAGCTGTCTCTGGTGTGGATCAATCAACTTCAAGGACAGTGCATACATTATCAGAGTTATGCTTGCGTTGTGGCCGAAACGTCGTGAGAATTGTATTTTGTTATGTTTCATTTTCATTATTTTATTATTTCCCTTCTTCGTGACTTTACCGAAAGAACCAAGAAGAAGAGCAATGTTTGTTTTCACGTTGTGTGTGGCAACTGCAGTATTTGATTGCTTGCAAAGAGGCATCTCAGTAGCCTTTGAACATCTGAACACAACTCCTGTTTCATTTCCAGACACGGGTAAAACCTACGCTTAGTTTTCATAATTTTTGAAACTGGCAAAGGATGTTCCCCATAATGTCTATAAGTTGCTCACATGTTTGCATGTTTTCCCACGAGAAATCTGTCGTTAATGCAGACTTGACGCCTTGCAAAAAACAGGTATCTAATTGGTGTTTGAAAATCTTAACACCTCCTCTGTTATTGACACAAAGGGTGAAGCCGATTTGTGTTGTTTCATCGGACGGAGATGAGCCCACAAACTTTTGCTGTGTCGCCATCTCGTGGCAGAGCCGTGGGGTACGCACCTAGTTTACACAACAAAGGCTCATTCATCTTCTTGGTTCTTTCGGTATAGTCACGTAGAAGGGAAGTAAAAAAAAAAACGTAATAAAATAATAAAAATAAAACATAATAAAATAATAAAAAATAAACATAATAAAATAATAAAAATAAAACATAATAAAATTTGGATTTAAAGCTTCTTTCGTGACTGCAGGGATTCATCTTCTTGGTTCTTTCGGTAAAGTCACGTAGAAGGGAAGTAATAAAATAATAAAAATAAAACATAAAAAAACATAATAAAATAATAAAAATAAAACATAAAAAAACATAATAAAATTATAAAAATAAAACAAAAAAATAATAAAAATAAAACATAATAAAATTTGGATTTAAAGCTTCTTTCGTGACTGCAGGGATTCATCTTCTTGGTTCTTTCGGTAAAGTCACGTAGAAGAGAAGTAATAAAATAATAAAAATTTAACATAATAAAATAATTCTCACGACGTTTCGGCCACAACGCAAGCAGCCGTTCTCAGGTGAAAACCAGGTCTGTCTAGGCGACAGCGTCTGAATGAGGCTCATTCCCCACAAAAATTAACCCGTAAAAACTAAGTTTTTCACTATAAATCCTTTATATGCGTGTTCAGTGGGCCACAACCCAGCACACATTGGTCTTTGAAACGGGCGGCTAGAGTCCTCTCGTCCTCTGGCTTGAGATGGCTGCCACCTATGGGTCAGATGATTGCCTGCCACCACTAAGCAATTGTATAATATTATATTTCCTAAAAAGTGGAACATTTTTTGAAAACAGTTTTCACGAAAATACATTGTCACGCACAACGAGTCTGTGTGCACAATGTCAGCTCGATTGGATCACGGGAAGTGGGTTAAAAAACGACCGAAAGATTTGCACGGTCCTAAGCAAGCAAGCAAGTGAACTTAATATAAAGGATTTAAAAATAAAAATAATATTCAGGGCCTACCTTGGCTCCTCCCACCCTAAACCAATACGGTTTTCTTCGAATGTGTCTCTCACTTGATACAGCTATCGTGCTGTGACTGTTCCACCTGCAGACGGAAGCTTGTGTTGCCTCCGAAACGTCGTGATTTTTATTTTCTTTTTCTTTTATTAATTTTAATTTTTTACCTACGTGACTTTACCGAAAAAAACCTGATGAATATGAGAACGGCTGCTCCTTCACACCCACCCACGGGTAGGAGGGAGATCGATATCATCCACAATGCAGGGTTTAGTTGTGTCGTTAAGCACGCCACCACCCGACACGGCCCATTAGTAAAATGGTTCGTCGCGTAAACAGAACGTGGCCAATTCGTCACTAGTACAACACTAGTGTGTAGTGTATAGTGTAGTGTGTAGTGTAGTGTGTAGTGTAGTGTATAGTGTAGTGTATAGTGTAGTGTGTAGTGTATAGTGTTGTGTACAGTAATGTAGTGTATAGTGTAGTGTATAGTAGTGTATAATGTAGTGTATAGTAGTGTAGTATATAGTAGTGTAGTGTATAGTAGTGTATAGTAGTGTATAGTGTAGTGTATAGTGTAGTGTATAGTGTAGTGTATGGTAGTGTAGTGTATAGTAGTGTAGTGTATAGTAGTGTATAGTAGTGTAGTGTATAGTGTTGTCTATAGTAGTGTATAGTAGTGTAGTGTATAGTGTAGTGTATAGTAGTGTATAGTAGTGTATAGTATAGTGTATAGTAGTGTATAGTAGTGTATAGTATAGTGTATAGTAGTGTATAGTGTAGTGTAGAGTAGTGTATAGTAGTATATAGTGTAGTGTAGAGTAGTGTATAGTGTAGTGTAGTGTATAGTGTATAGTAGTGTAGTGTATAGTAGTGTAGTGTATAGTAGTGTAGTTTATAGTAGTGTAGTGTATAGTAGTGTAGTGTATAGTAGTGTAGTGTATAGTGTAGTGTATAGTAGTGTAGTGTATAGTGTTGTCTATAGTAGTGTAGTGTATAGTAGTGTAGTGTATAGTGTAGTGTATAGTAGTGTATAGTAGTGTATAGTATAGTGTATAGTAGTGTATAGTGCAGTGTAGAGTAGTGTATAGTACAAAACACACCGGCTGTGTGTTGGAGAGCCAAGCCACAACATTCACAATCTGAGTTACGACGTTTCGTCAGTAATTACAGCAGCCAGATTTGTGGAGAAATCCTCCTGTGTCATTCTTCCCTGAAATAGAGGGGTACATCGATTTTGCTTAACCCCGCATGACACCAACATGTTAAGCTAAATCGATATATTTACGTTACTTCAGTTGCACCCATAGTATTGGCCGTTCGAGGCAGACAACAGTCTCTATATCTAAGGGTAGGTATAAATCAGGGCCTGATTAAGATTCTGTAGGCTGCAGTAATACTTTCAAAAGGAAAAGAAAGTTAAAGAAAAATTTAAATTGTATTTTTACAAGACTAACAACAAATACAAATCGGCATTCACAAGCGAAATTACTTTTCACTTTTCGATTTAAAGCTTTCGTGACTGCAGGGATTCATCTTCTTGGTTCTTTCGGTAAAGTCACGTAGAAGGGAAATAATAAAATAACAAAATAAAACATAATGAAATAAATGCTCACGACGTTTCGGCCACAACGCAAGCAGCCGTCCTCAGGTGGAGAACAGGTCTGTCGAGAAGATGTATCATTCAGACTCTGTCTTCTCGACAGACATGTTCTCCACCTGAGGACGGCTGCTTGCGTTGTGGCCGAAATGTCGTGAGAATTTATTTTATTATGTTTTATTTTTATTATTTTATTATTTCCCTTCTACGTGACTTTACCGAAAGAACCAAGAAGATGAATCCCTGCAGTCACGAAAGAAGCTTTAAATCGAAATTCTCACGACGTTTCGGCCACAACGCAAGCAGCAGCCGTCCCCGGGTCTGTCGGAAAGACCACGTCCGAACTTGTCCCGAATGAACTTCGCTTTCAGTAGTCCTTGCGCGCATACACGTTGTTGCTCTCTCTCTCTCGCAGGCGTGCGGATGAAGCGGTCAATTGATTCACCTTCCTCTTGCTTGCAGATGCTCAACATGAATCTTTAATGTATCACATTTTTCTTGCAGGCTTCCATGGTGGCTATCACGCCTCCTTGCCGTGAGGTTTAGATCGTCTGTGCACATCATTCCTGTCAACCCCTTACCAGTGCCTCCTACCTTATTACAGACCAATTCAGACCGTGTTGGTCACCCCGTGATCCTTATAAATCTCAACGCTCAATCCTACAAAGTTCTAGATGTGAAGCTTTCGTGACTGCAAGGATTCCTACTCTTAGGTTCTTTCGGTAAAGTCACGTATAGGTAAAAATAAAAGAAAAAAAGAAACGTTTTATTTTATTTTATTTCCATTATTACTTTTATTAACTTTTAATTTTATTTTTTACCTACGTGACTTTACCGAAAGAACCTAAGAGTATGAATCCTACAAAGGTCCATCACATGGGAGAAACGCAGCCATATTTTGTGTTGCCCGTATTGAAACTGCTGTATGCCGTATGGACCTGAAAACTCAATATCCCTGTACAATCTTCCTGGTCTTCACCTGAGGACGGCTGCTTGCGTTGTGGACGAAACGTCGTGATAATTATTTTATGATGTTTTATTTTATCATTTTATTATTTCCATTCTACGTGACTTTACCCAAAAGAACCAAGAAGATGAATCCCTGCAGTCACGAAAGCTTTAAATCGAAATCCCTGTACAAGATTATGGGCTAAACCGTATGGGTTGATGGGTATGGTACACGTGGTTGCTTGAGCTCACTGCCCATCACTTTTCTCGGTGTGGATGCTTCGCACCTCTGCGGGATTCTCATTGAGGCCTGTTGCTACGGAGTAATATTCAAAACCAGCCCTGAAGGATTATCAATTGCTGCTCCAATTGCCGTACATCTTCATGTCTTCAGGAGATGGGCTTACATTGGCAGCCGCCATGATGCTGAAACACATTCCTGCGGAGGGAGCTGGTAGGAACGTTGGGTTGCTCGGTCAATGGCCTGCAGGGTCAACGGCGGCGTGGTGTATTCCGCAAATATGGCCGACTGTGAGGGCGGGCACAAGCCGGCGTGAGTAGGTTAAACGTTGAGTTTTATAAGGGCACCACGGGGTGACCAGCCCCTCCCAACCCAGCCCCACCCCTCTCACCCCCCACCCAGCCCCACCCTCCCCACCCAGCCCCTCCCCACCCTCCCTACCCAGCCCCTCCCCACCCAGCCCCACCCTCCCCACCCAGCCCCTCCCCACCCTCCCTACCCAGCCCCTCCCCACCCAGCCCCTCCCTCCCCACCCAGCCCCTCCCTGCACGACGGACGGACACAATAATCCCCTGTGGGCTGGTGTAACCAGGAGGTTCCTACCAGTAACATGTATCTGCTTCTATCCCCCAAACCTTCACCAATCCCACATGTACACTCACAATTCTACAGCCAACTGTGCTCACGAATCTTCAACACGAGTAGCATTATCTTGGGTCTAACCGCTCCTGACACCGTGTTCTAGATTCAATGAATAACCACAGCAGACACGCGTCGGAGATCGGCAGCCACGTTCAAAAGCCAAATTCAACAAAAATCCTGCTCCAAAAGAGCAATGACATAATGCCATGACGTCATGACATAATGCCATGACGTCATGCCACAACGCAATGACGCAATCCCCACACGATGTGAATCTTCAACAATTACTACGTCAGCACTAGGGGTCGGCACGGTTTGAACCGACTCAAACTGGTTTCAAATTGAGCAATCCAAACCAAACCAGCGACGACTGAACCAAACCAAACCAAAACCAAACCAAACTAAGCTAAACCAAACCTCTTAAGTTGGCTTGAACCAAACTAGTTTGAGCCGGTTCCACCCTGTCCGAGCCAAACCGAGTCGGTTTTCGTAGCCCCAAACCAAACCGAACCAGTTCAAACAGAGCCAAACCAAACCGATTTGGTTCGGTTCAAACCGCGGTTTGGTGGTTTGAGCCAAACCGTGCCGACCCCTAGTCAGCACACCGGTGTGTTGAAGAGTGAATCCACAAACATTTACAATCTGGGTACGACGTTTCGCTGGTGATTGCATCCAGCGTCATCGGGCGATTTGACAAATCCCTGACTGATTGGCCGTGTCGGGTGGTGGAGGGTTTTCGACGCATTTATACTGACGCGATCAAACCCAAAACACCTCGATTATGAATAATATTGGTCGCGAAAACCGACGTGTTAAACCTTCAACATTACTGGGCATTGGTTTTTTTTTACCCTTCTATCTGGCAACAAAACTGACACCTTTTTTTACAAGGAGTCATGTTTGCATAGACCACACAATACCTGCAGCCATAATGCAAACAAAAAACATAACTCTGATAATGTATGCACTGTCCTTGAAGTTGATTGGTCCACACCCGAGACAGCTTTCCTTAGAGCCTAGTCTCACATGGTGTTGGACCAGATGACGCCAAAAGGCGCACAACTCAAAGACAATGCACCATCAGAGTATGAGAGCTCGGGGCAAGCATCTACACCATTGGAACCTCATTTGCCAGTAAAAAATATGATAATTGTTTTTTTACCCTCTTATCTGGCAACAAAACTGACACCTTTTTTTACAAGGAGTCATGTTTACATGGACCACAATACCTGCAGTCATAATGCAAACAAAAAACATAACTCTGATAATGTATGCACTGTCCTTGAAGTTGATTGGTCCACACCCGAGACAGCTTTCCTTAGAGCCTAGTCTCACATGGGTTGGACCAGATGACGCTAAAAGGCTCATTCTGACTGCAGGTATTGTGGTCTATGTAAACATGTAAAAAAAGGTGTCAATTTTGTTGCCAGATAGAAGGGTAAATAAAACAATTATCATATTTTTTACTGCCAAATGAGGTTCCAATGGAGTTACTGGGCAGTTGGAGGCAATCAACCCATGCCACCCACGTCTCTCCCGTGACCTCTCTTGCCAGAGGGCCTCCGACACTTCGCGTGCACCTAGCCTGGCACAAGCACCTTGGTGAATTGGCGGCTGTTGTTGTTTGCTGTTGGACTGTACCGCGTGTGTCCTCTAGAGCGCAATCGCGCAGCCACGGAGCGAGTCACTCGGAGGACTTGCACATCCTCACGTGGCGACAGCCTCTGCTAGATTGGAAGCTTTCGTGACTTGCAAGGATTCATACTCTTAGTTCGTTCGGTAAAGTCACCAAGTAGGTAAAAAAGATGAAATAAAAATTAATAAAAAATAAAACTATAAAAAATCACGACGTTTCGGGGACGGGAAACTTGTGTTGCCTCCGAAACGTCGTGATTTTTTGTTGTTTTATTTTTATAAATTTTAATTTCATTTTTTACCTACATGGTGACTTTACCGAAAGAACTAAGAGAATATCAGCCCCTGCGTTGCACAGAAACCGTCGGCGTCCACTAGAGGGCAGCAGCCACCACGGGGAGAGTGACGTGGGGGGTCTGGGGGAAATCTGGAAGGGGGGGAGGCGTGTAAGCTGTAGTACTGCCACATGCCCACCAGAGGGCATCACGTAACCAGGTAGCAAGTAGCGTAGTGAGGGTCACTGGGGGGGCATAGGGGAAATGGGGTCATAAAATGGCACCATTGGCACCATGGGTTGTGCCGATATCTGGTCTGGCCCAAGGACTAATGGGGGGTTTGGAGGGGTGGTCCTTGGTGAAAGGTGCTTCGTAGCCGCTAGACTCATCGCGGTGGCTAGGAGATGTTAGCTACCTCGACTGGTATGTAGGAGGTCGTAGGTTCGATCCCGACCCTGACGCCTACTGCTCTCTCATCATCATCACGGTGGCTAGGAGATGTTAACTACCTCACCTGGTATGTAGGAGGTCGTAGGTTCGATCCCGACGCTGACGCCTGCTGTGTATTTGGAGTTTGCGTGTCTGTATCTCTCATCATCATCACGGTGGCTATGATTTGTTAACTACCTCGCCTGGTATACAGGAGGTCGTGGGTTCGATCCCGACCCTGACGCCTGCTGTATATTTGGAGTTTGCGTGTCTCTCTCTCTCTTTCATCATCATCACGGTGGCTAGGAGATGTTAACTACCTCACCTGATATTCAGGAGGTCGTGGGTTCGATCCCGACTAACGCCTGCTGTGTATTTTGAGTTTGCGTGTCTCTCTCTCTTTCTCATCATCATCACGGTGGCTAGGATATGTTAACTACCTCACCTGGTATGCAGGAGGTCGTGGGTTCGATCCCGACTGACGCCTGCTGCTGTATATTTGGAGTTTGCGTGTCTCTCTCCCGGTGTCCACGTGGATTATATTATGAATCCGGGTCTCCCGGTTTATCCCTCGGCGTTTAGAATCAACGTCACGTGTTCAGAGTATTTGGCTACGATGATGATGGCGATGCGCCACTTTGTTGAGCTACCATTCGCGATGGCCAGCTGGCTTCTGAGAACGAGCTATAAATAGCATCTCAGTGGGCCTTACCTGGTAAAATAAAACAACAAAAAATAGTTCCAATAGTTTCGTTAGTAGTCCACCGGCGGCTTACTGCTGGTACCCGTGGCTCAGAACTCAGGTATGGGGTGTGGGAGCTGTTTGGGGTTGACCAGTGCCGGATTAAGCTAGTGCAGAGCCCGTAGCATATGTTACAAAGGGGCCCTAAATAAAATATATATACTAATAGGGTTTTCCCCTTTTTACTGGCAACAAAAACTGACACCTTTTGCAAGTATTCATGCTTACATTAACCACAATACTTGCAGTCAAATGCAAACAAAAACCAATACTCTGATAATTTATGCATTGTCCTTGAAACTGATTGGTCCACACCAGAGACAGCTTTCTTTAGAGCCTAGTCTCATATGGTGTTCGACCAGATGACGCCAAAAGGCGCACAGTTCAAAGACAACGCACTACCAGAGTAATGCGAGCTCGGGGTGAGCAGCTACAAAAAAAACATTAATATTAAAACACGACATTTTTACTTGCGTAGTAAAGTAATTGTACGTTTTCATTTGCTATACAGCCAGATAATACGACAAATCGCTAACCTTAATCACGCAGTCGTTCATAAAAGTTGAAGGCGGTCTAAGTAGTGTAGTAATAGAGCGAGTGCAAGAATCACTGAACCGGAATTGATAGCTTGAAAGCATTTCGCGTGGGGCCCTTGAAAGTGCGGGGCCCGCGGCTACAACATTTGTAGATACTTTTGCTGCGACGATAATCCGGCACTGGGGTTGACGCGTTAATGGGCAGAGAGAGACAGAGAGAGAGAGGGCTCTTGCCATTGAGCCAGAGGTCGCAAACGGGTTTTGATTCCTTACCCGTACCCGGCCGCACCAGGGTCTTAAACGGGTACCCGTACCCTACCCGTACCCGGCCGGGTATCGGGTAGTGTACGGGTGTCGGGTACCCGATTGCGACCTCTGGGATGAAGCCATGTTGCAGGCGCGGGTGGGTTGATTCTAGGAACTTGAATTGTGAGAAGAGACAAGACGTTGGGAAATGAGTGACAAACGGTGACTCACCAGTGACTCACGGCCTACCCGTACCCGTACCCGGCCGCATCAGGGTCGCAAACGGGTACCCGTACCCTACCCGATACCCGGCTACCCGTACCCGGCCGGGTATCGGGTAGGGTACGGGTATCGGGTACCCGATTGCGACCTCTGGGATGAAGCCACGTTGCAGGCGCGGGTGGGTTGATTCTAGGAACTTGAATTGTGAGAAGAGACAAGACGTTGGGAAATGAGTGACAAACGGTGACTCACCAGTGACTCACGGCCTACCCGTACCCGTACCGGGCCGCACCAGGGTCGCAAACGGGTACCCGTACCCGTACCCGGCCGGTGTCTTGAATCGATGGCACCGACTTGATTCACTCGCAGGAGACCGTGCGGGCTGATGGAGTTGCGTCAGCAATATTTGTTTCGCGTGGATAAAAGGGAGAAGGATCGTCCTCTCGATCGATCAAGTCCCGTCTTTGGTGGCGGTGAGCCAAGTTCGATTCCCGCTCACGGACCAGCACCGGTGACGATCGTTTGAAATAAATTCTGGGCCTCCCCTAGGTTTGACTCAGCCTCAAAGGAGTACCTGATGCGGTGTGTAAGCATCGCATTGTTGTGTTGGCCACCCACTCCCTCGTGTGCCGTGCCGGCCTTCGTAGGGGCTCGCGGACAGCACTTGCCCCGACAAGTCCGTTAAGGCTACACGGGGGATCTTTGTCTTTGTGTGCGGATAAAACGTAACGAGTTGGCAGAGCGGGGAGCAAAGCTGGTAGCATCTGCCAGTCATCTCAGTCAGTCAACCCCATGGCACCTGGGTCTGTCCCGTGACTTCCTGCACCTAGCCTGGCACAGCGGGGGGCACAGGTGGTGCATCTGCCAGTCATCTCAGTCAGTCAACCCCGTGACACCTGGGTCTGTCCCGTGACCTCCTGCATCTAGCCTGGCACAGTAGGGGGCATAGGTGGTGCATCTGCCAGTCATCTCAGTCAGTCAACCCCATGGCACCTGAGTCTGTCACCGTGACCTCCTGCACCTAGCCTGGCACAGCGGGGAGCACAGGTGGTAGCATCTGCCAGTCATCTCAGTCGGTCAACCCCATGACACCTGCTGGGTCTGTCCCGTGACCTCCTGCACCTAGCCTGGCACAGCGGGGAGCACAGGTGGTGCATCTGCCAGTCATCTCAGTCAGTCAACCCCATGACACCTGGGTCTGTCCCGTGACCTCCTGCACCTAGCCTGGCACAGCGGGGGGCACAGGTGGTGCATCTGCCAGTCATCTCAGTCAGTCAACCCCATGACACCTGGGTCTGTCCCGTGACCTCCTGCACCTAGCCTGGCACAGCGGGGGGCACAGGTGGTGCATCTGCCAGTCATCTCAGTCAGTCAACCCCATGACACCTGGGTCTGTCCCGTGACCTCCTGCACCTAGCCTGGCACAGCGGGGGGCACAGGTGGTGGAATGGGGGGGGTGGGTCCCTTCTGTCACGCGTAGTAGTAGGAGGAGGATTGTAGCCGAGCGAGGCAACTTTATCCGGATGGATTCCTTGCCGTCAGCATCGGAAGAATCAGACTCGAGCCGCTACGCCCTGTGCGCAACAAGGCGGCTCGATCGTGAACACAATTGTCGGCACGGGGCTGTGTGTGTGTGTGGGGGGGGGAGTGGTGGGGGGGGGGGAGATAACAAAGAAAAATGAGAACAATAGGGCAGATCGATCACGTGATCTCTTGTTCCGGAGGGTGAAAGAGCTGCAGAGCTCATCGGATTTCTGCGGTCGAAATGAAGGTCGCGATTGGCTCCGTGTGTGTCGGGAGCGGTGGTGGGGGGGGGGGACCGGAGATTCCGGAGAAAAATCCAGCCACCGTGACCCATCATCATCATCAGCAGCAGCAGCAGCAGCCAAGGTCAATCGACTGCTAGATGAATTCTAGATTTGAAGCTTTCGTGACTGCAAGGATTCATACTCTTAGTTTTTTTCGGTAAAGTCACGTAGGTAAAAAAATAACATTAAAAGTTAATAAAAGTAATAATGGAAATAAAATAAAATAATAAATCACGACGTTTCGGAGGCAACACAAGTCTCCGTCATCAGGTGGGACCGTGACAGGTAAAATTACTGCATCAAGTGAGTTTAACTGCATCACTTGATGCAGTAAAGTCACGTAGAAGGGAAATAATAAAATAATATAATTTTTACATAATAAAATACAATTCTCACGACGTTTCGGCCACAACGCAAGCAG
>NW_027615815.1:0-34874 GCF_965212315.1 Lampetra planeri
CCACCTCTGTCATTGGTCATTGGCTCTTCAAGGGGCAGAGATTTATGCAAATTGGTGATTACTAGATGTGTTCTGTCAGTTTGCAATTGATCGGCAAACAGGAGCTACACACATATTTACCATCAGATAAATCCAGAGAAGTTTTTTTATGAAAGTTTCATGGATGAGATCCACAGTCTGTACGTGTGTCCACACACACACACACACACACACACACACACACACAATTTAATTACATTTCCCACATAACAGTATCCAGTTACATGCAGGCACTCGTTGACACATTCGTTTCCCCAGCACACAGTATACAATGTACAATTTACTGTATCCTGTGTTATCAGACACCTGTTCCTCTGGGGAGTTTGTGTTTGTGCCTGTGGCTACAGAACGTTCTTCCCACAGTGACCAGCTCTCTCACACACAGGCAGATGTGGTATGTGTGTTGGGGCCTGTGGCAGAGCTGCAGACTAATACCGCTGCCATCCTGGAAGATTCCAGCCCTCTTCAGCTCTTCTGTGTCCTCCATCTCTCCTCCCCCTCTTCATTCTCTATTTCTTATACTTGTATTCACAATTCCATTCTCTCTCTCCCTTTCCTTTAAAAATTCCACTCCTCCTCTCTTTGCGCGCCTGTTGTCTCTCTTCTTATACCTTTTTCTATCCTTGAGCACTGGACTTGGTCTGCTCTGGCACTCAATACTGTATTGATTGGTTTCCCACTGTGTTCTCTGACCTTGCTGTAATAGTGCCAGAGAGGTCGCAGCAGATAGATTTCTTTGAAAAAGACACTGTCATGTTCAGTAATCTATGGTTGCACTGTGCCAATTAACGATAAAGAGACCGCAGACCTTCCCCGTTTAGTGTTTTGGTGTGTGCGGTCCTTCACTGCCGAGAAAAAGGAGAGGACTTGTGACAGATGGCGAGTGAAACGGCCATGAGAGGAATCACAAAGCAGGTGTGGAGGAGGCTGAGTGAACGGGTGGAAATATATTGATCAATTACTCATCATTTTTCTGTTTTGGTTTAATTCTCTCCACCGATGATACAACGTAAACTCCTCCCTCCGGTCAAACCAGAAGAGGCGATCCTTCCCAAACACACTGTATCACATCAGTACACATTAAAACACACACGAGGAATCCTTCTTTCACAGATGGTGTGAAATTCACTGCTGCCACAATGACACCCCTCATGAAACTTTCAGCCCCCCCCTTCTAACTCACCACCCTCCTCTCTGCATTTCAATCTCAGACATCCTCCTCCTCACCAACCTCCTGTCAACACTCTCCATCCCTTTCTCTCTTTTCATCCCCAGCTCATTCTCATCCTCACTGACGCACACTCTGTGGACATATTCTCCCCAGTGCAGATTCAGCGTCCAAATTTGTCCTCTCTCGTTCATCTGTCCTTCCTCTCCACACACACACACACACACACACACATTCATGTTCCCAGTTCCTCTTTGAGGAACAGTGAGCCCTGACTCTCCTGGGGTACTCATGTAGGAAACAGTTAGCAGACACGCTATGGCAACTTATTCATCTCTCTAAAAGAATTATACATGCATTATACATCACCCACAGTAGGTAAGACACAGAGAGACACTGCTATTCACGTGCACTGGAGGACATCCACCGGACCTCAGCGGCCATCGAGATGGAAGATGTCAGAGACTGATAATAACAATCTCAGCCTGTCAGTGGCAACGGACCTTCATTTCAACATGGATAATTGGTCTGTCGGATCACAATGTCGTAGCTGCAGACAGTTGGTGACCTTTGCACATAGCTTTGGTCTCTGTAAATTACTGTGACCCGAACACATGAGAAGACAAACTGAATACTGATTCCAAAGACTATTTGATAGAAGCACAAATAGAATACAAATCTATTTTGGTGTTAAGTCAAATTAAATGAAATTAAATACACAAGGGATCTCGTACATTTCTTCTGCAGCGGTCTTCTCTCAGATGACTAACGCTTCCATACATGAACTACTATAAATATATATTATTCAGATGTTTTGTTAGCATTTGCATTTGCACATGCACATTTATATATGTTTTGGTTTAAATTATGAGATCATATAAGATTTGATACTATTGAAGGAGTTACAGATGTGTCCAGTGTGACTTTTTTTCAGCATGAAAGAGTCAAATGTTTTAGTTCAGACCAGAATTGAGAAAAAAATGTGATTTAATGGCCAACCAAGCCCTCCATCCAGCGTGTGTGCCGTCGGTGCTGCAGGAAGCGCCGTGTGGATACAAAACGCTGCCGCACGTTTACAGTGTTTGAGGTTGTGTTGACTTACCGTCAGAGAGAAAGTTAGCTTGTTTTACAGATTGTTCCCTTTCCTGTAAAAATACTGGGACACACCACAACTATAGTTCAGGTCAACAATTAACCACCATGGCAGATCACTGTGGAAGGCAAGGCTGGTAACCATGGCAAACTATTCTTACATTCTAATCTCCAGCTGCACAGTTACATGAGATAAATGTAACTGCGCCACACACACACACACACACTCTCCGGCCAAAGATAGCACAAAGATAGATGGGGGACTTAAGGGCGACAGGAAGCAAAGAAGAAAGTGCTTTATTTTATTCATACCGTCCCCCTGTCCCAATGTCTTCTGAGTCCTGGAAGACTCAGTATCATTAGAACGATACATTAGAGGCTGCGACCCAGTGAACATGTGCCATGTTAACTGGCACGTGTTTGCTGGACTGCAGGCAGGGTGAAGAGAGGGTCACATTTTTAACATCTGAAACAAGTCTTTTAGACACACTTCATGACATTAGCGAGCAGGGAAAGATGGATGAAGCCATTTCTGAGCTCAGCAGGGGAATACACCATAGGCGTTATGGGGGTTGTACAGGAGGGTCCTGAGTACTCTATCACCTTTTACTCCTCTCTCGTGTGCCGTATTAAGAGGATCGGTAGAATAATTTTGTTGCTCATGCGCCAGTATCAGTGAGTCACAACAGGTGATAAATGCATGAATACGACAGGTCTGAGGTGCTGGATCTGTGTCTGATGGAGCAGGACGCTGATTTCCCAGAGCAACAGATGGGGTATTGTGGCCGTCTTAATCTAAGCTCTCAGTAAAATGGCTGTATAATGTGTGTACCTGATGTGTACTTCAGTGTGTGCGCGCGTGTGTGTGTGTATCTTGATCTATTTCGCTTTTGTCCCATCTTAATCTTAGTGGAAGGCTGTTAATTAACCCTGCTGTCAAGCCACCAGACGTCTAAACCAGCAGCCGTCACTTCTCCTGGGTCTTGTTAACTCCGTAATTAGTGGTGGATAAGAAATTACAAATGCCTCCACCTTGCTGAGACTAAGAAAGTCTCTGAGTAGTACTTTCATTGGTCTGTCTGTCAGGACAAAGGACAGGCGAGGATATAATGTGAGTTAGTAAATAATTACAGACCCTCATCAGTAAAGACAGAGAAGGTGAGGCTGTGGGATGCACAGTGTGGTAATAACATGTTAACATGTCCGTTGGCCTCAAATCTGCTGAAATCTAAACCAGAGAATGATGCATTTCAATGTCCATCTATAATTTATGGAGCGACCACATCAATAAGTCAGCATTTCTAAAATCAGCTCAGCCTCTCCGACAAAAGTTTTTTCTTCTCTGAAACTAGTCCTTGTGTTCCCGAGTACAAGAAAATACTATTAATCACACACAATGAAATGAAAGGCACTGAAGAAAAGTACATTTCACTCGCAAGTCACCATTTTAATTAATCTCATGTCGGTCTTGGTGGAATTAAATATTTCATTACAGAAAATAAAAATGATGAAGAGACGTTCTTTAATTCACATCAAACGGAACAAAGTTCGTTTGCTAGCTCGACTCCCATCTTGGTGTCTGCCTTAATCCCACTTCCTTCCACATGAAGAGATGAAATAAACACAAATTCCGATTGTGTCATGCTACACTGACAAGTTCTTCATCAGGGTTTGATGCCTCATAAAGGAAGCGACTGAAGTTTAAATACTTGCTTTCATTCTTTCTCATTAAAGCCTGTATTGATAAGTAGGGCACATGTTTGATGCTCACTTCATCAAAAACATTCTTGTGAGCTACTGAACAAAAAGACGTTATTCGTTATTTTTCCTGCATGTTCCAGCGGTGGAATCCATCCCTGGACGTCCTCCACAGCACAGGTTCTTATGCTTGTTTTCCATAACACAGTTTCTTGTCAACTTCTCAACAAAAATCATTAGATTTCCCTCGCTCCAAAAATTTGCATCCAAATGCATCGGCGAAAAAGCATCGATAGGCTATAGTGTATACTCCAGGCCAATAGGTAGCGGTGAAATTCACCACAGACATAGAAGGAGAGACTATTAACCGAGTTAATGAGAGAATGAGGCTAAAAACAGACCTGAATACTTTTGACAATAATATAATTGGTTTGCTGAACGTCCTCCTGGTGGTCAAACTCCTGAGGAGACATGCTGTTGATGTGAGCTGGCAGACAAAAGAAACCCTGGGTGCTGGAAAGGGCGAGTCGTGTACTCGTTCACTGCTTGTGTCAGCGGCATTGACGCTGGGGAGGAGGGGAGGTTGATTCTTCGCTCTGATGTATGAAGCGTTAGCCACGGCAAATTAATGTGACGCTATGCAATCTGGACCGCCTGTCTCCCATTACACGGGACTGAAACCCTGATAAGCCACAGCTAATAGATAATGCATGTGAGGGGGTGGGAGTATGCGAAGAATGAAGAAGAAAAATACAAGACAGGGACGAATGCGCAAAAAATGATTTGCAGAAGGAAAGAAAAGAAGGTTTACGCACATCATGACAACAAAAGGCCCATGAAGCTGAAGAGGAGATGGGCAGATAGATGGGTTGATAGTTTGCGTGTGTATACAGTATGTACTGAAAGCAGACTGTGCAGACTGCTTGTATTTGATGTGTGGTGTGTGCACACATCTACACTGACAACATATTTTATACACATGAACGTTGCCACAAAACGCTGCTTCTCAGCTGACGGTTGCCTACACGCTTTCCCTCAGAATGATTAATGGCTCTTTGCTCTGCACACTGACCTGTGGGGGCACAGCAGGCCAGTGGCTGGACACAAGTTATTAAGTGGTGCAAG
This sequence comes from Lampetra planeri, assembly GCF_965212315.1. Taxonomy (NCBI): domain Eukaryota; kingdom Metazoa; phylum Chordata; class Hyperoartia; order Petromyzontiformes; family Petromyzontidae; genus Lampetra; species Lampetra planeri. The sequence continues at coordinate 5,123 of NW_027615815.1, forward strand.
TGTGTGTTTGTGTGTGTGTGTATGTGTGTGTGTGTGTGTGCGTTTTAGGGAAATGTATATGTTATTATGTTGTGGATGTGGATGCAGATTTGGTATCTGCGGTAGCTAGCTAACATACCTAGCTAGCTAATGAGCCATTAGCTAACCCTAACTCTAAACCATACAAACTGAAAGAATGGGTTGTTGGCCAATTACCCATGTAAATGACCCGGGGAAATTTGCTTATTTCCCATTTTTTTCACATTACCTGTAACATATAACATGACATAACATTTATTTATTTATTTTAAAATCCTGTCTCTCACACACACAAACACACACACACACACACACACACACACACACACACACATTTGGGAGATGCATGGCCGATGCACCGATATGAAGTCGAGAGTCTTTACTGAGGTTATTGTGTCACACCGATATAAAATGTCTTTGCTGAGCATCTATATGACGTGAACTCTACATTTGGAAGCTAAAGCCCAGGAAAACTAGCATCCATTGCTCTATCTATTCGTGCAGCAAACAAATCTCATAATGTTTTTGTTGTCTGCATCTACTGTGGAGCTTCTTCCTTCAACAACACACAACAACAACAACAACAATTCCAGTAATGAGGTCTCATTTTTCATCAGACCACAGAGACATCAGAGAAGCTGCAGAGACGTGACAAGATGAAGGTACAGCCTGTTTTTTCTGACAGCACTGTCAAATCATTTCATCACTCTGAAACATTTCACACCAGGTCTTGAGGAAGTCAACAGATCAGTGACAATACAGAGCAGGAGATGGGCTATTATAGAAAGAGCAAGTCAAGCAAATGAATGAGATGAATTACTATTTACTATTTATTTATTATCTATTTACCATTACATGTTATGAATGAAATTGAATAAAACAAACTGAATTCGAATATGACAAAATTAAATTAAATATATGAGGGAAGGTAGGGAGCTGATTGGTGGAGACACAAGAATGTGAAAGTGAAGAAGACAAAAGAAACAACACAGAAACACAAATCAAACAGAAACACCCTAACATGAAACAGTTGGGGCTAAAACTGAGTCAGTGAGCTGAGAGCATAGCAGTGGAACTACAGCCCTCCTGAGGCGTTCACGTTTGTGCTGCACATCCATCGGCGTGCAGGCCAAGTAGCCTCACAATCATTGATAACTACAAAATGAACCCCAGCACAGATTTGTATTAACATTGCTGATGCTGTCACACTGGAACATTGCACATTCACCCTCCACGCACGCATAGACAAAACTAATACATAATTTACAGGATGAAGCACATGACGTATTGCTTGTGTGTGTGTTTCTGTGTGTGTGTGTGTGTGTGTGTGTGTGTGTGTGTGTGTGTGTGTGTGTGTGTGTGTGTGTGTGTGTGTGTGTGTGTGTGTATGTGTTGCTGAGCAATAACAGACTTGCTCCCACTCAAAAAGCAAATGATCAGCTTGGTCATGTATGACGCTTTCAGGCACCATGACATCTGTAGATGACAGATGTAAGAAATGATTTGGTAGTGGGGGGTAATTGCTCTGATGTCATAAGAGTGAGATGGCTGAGTGTGTATGCGTTTGTGTGTGTGTGTGTGTGGGCGTAGGTTTAATAGAGGTGATGCTGGTACGATTGCAATTTTGAACTGAATTACTCCCATTTCACTGATGTTGAAGTAACATGACTGAATATGATTGTAGCTGGAGGACTTTTATTAACCCTTGTTTGTCCACACAAGACTTTGTCACCCTTGTAGTTCACAAAGTGATTCATAAAAATCCATTTGTCATTGCAGCAGCTGCACCTTTCCCACCAAATACATGTCAAAGAATGTAAAAGAGTAAAGTGGGTTATGTGAGTTTTTCATTGGGTTTCCAACATAAAATGAAGTTGCCATGCCAACAGTGTGGTGATATTTTCTGATGCACAGATTCGGTTTTAAAATGTTTAAAGAACTATAGTGTTAACTCTTTAACACTGATTGCTACCATATTTTGAAGTACCATAGTTATAACTGCAGTGGAAGCAAACGGTTGAGTAAGGAACATATAAGGAGACGGACAAACAGGAGAGAGGAAAGAGAGTGGGTAATACTGTTGGAATAAAGTGATCTGCAGACCATCTGGATCTGTATACGGACTGCCTGAACACGGCATGTTACAATAACACTATCTGACCACTCTGAAAATGTCAAAAAGTTACTGAAAGCTCAGAAGCTGCACTTGGATCCCCCAACCTGGTGTGAAGAAGGAGCGAGAAGGAGAAAATAATGATTGTCACAGGGGGTATCCTGTGACAGGGGGTATCCTGTGACAATCCCAGACAATGCTGCTCCCTCTGACATGTCCCGCTTCGGTCCTGACTCTCCATTAAGAGTCTTGGTTTTCCACATACAGACGGTGTCAGACGGTGTCAGAGAATGGCTGGCTGTTTCAGACCACACCAACACTGTCCCAGCAGTAGATTCCAGCTGTCTTTTGTCTATGAGCTACAGTGATTCTTCTTCTACCCGGAGCTCATTAGTGTGTGTATGTATCTTCTGTTCTGTCCATTCTCGTCGTGGACACATGACCTTCATTACGCTTTGCGCATGCAACATACTGTACACATCTGACCTACAATGGTGTTAATGTCCCTGCAGAAAGCTGAAAGCTGCAGCTGCGTTCATAGTTTTCCTCACATGAGTAGAATCTTCAGATACCTTAATGAGGTCAAATAAACCCACGATTTGAGGAAACACAATGGCACTTATGAGTGGTTTCTTACTGTACAGATTAGTCCCAGTTGTGAAACCCTTCGGATGTCTGGTGTCCTCAAGTTCTCACTTTCCCCCACTAATACCCACAGAGGGAATCTCCCTGTAGCTGATAGAGTGGGAGAGGGGATAACAAATGTCTGTTATTAGAGGAGGGAGAGTCTGAGAGCTTTGGCTTTGGAAGAGAGATTAGCCATAATGCCAGGTCATTTTAGCATGTGTTACTGTTCCTATTAGACTCCTGCAGGACCTCGGTGGAAAAATGAAAGCGCAGCGTAATTACCTGAGTTTGCCAACAACTTCCAGCCTCGCAGAGCACAATTATGAAACCAACAGGCCGGAGTTCTATCTTGCTAATGACTGCAATCAATCAGTTATCATATCAAGAATCAAAGGCTGGGGATGCTGCTGTAGTAATTTAGTTTGAGGAGCTTTAGCCACCAGAAACAATTGGCGGCTGCAGAGAAAACACTGCCAAACACAACAAGAGGAGAAAACAAATCAGACTCACAGAACTTTGGTGTAGAAGTGGATGTGCTCTATATGGAAAGTACGCTGAATGCACTCCGCCATGTTTCAGAATTATTTTGGGGATCGATTTCTTCATGCATATCTCTGACTAAGGACAAGAAAGAATCCAATTCCCTGGTAATTTTGTACAAACACACATTGTGGCTGCATTGTGATTGTTTGAGTTTGAATGCAAATGAGCTGTGTTGCGAGCAACTGTATAGATTGGACAGGATGAAATAATAACATGATTCCCCAATAGTTTTGCATTTGGGCATCAGGAATGTGAATATTTTGTGGACGTGACTTGCAAGGTACCTAGTCTCTGGTTTGCTGACAACAGCAGAGGTGTCATGGCTACACTTGATGTGTCTCCACTTTCCACTTGGCATCTGATGGTGTCAGACGTCTGCATCAGAGTTGGTTCATTTACTCTAAAATCCTCCCTTATCATGATGATTCTCTGCTGACATGTTTATTAAAATGTGTTTATACCATGTTCTGGTTGAATACTCTTTTCTGATCGTCTGGCAGCTGTGCTCTAAAACCGTGTAATGCACATATACTTTTGGATCTGGTTACGTTTTCTAATACGGCGGTAGCAACTTGACATATGACGCAGGAAAAAACCAGCAAAATGGATGATGATGATGACATTTCTTTCAACTTTATGGAGAGGACAAGACTTTTTACAAGTGGTATGCCGCAGAAGAAAAAGAAATGGAGAAGAATTGACAAAATAACGTTTAATCCACACCTACACCTTGATTAATCCTTGCAGATTTACTAGAATTAGTTCATCATAAAATAAGATAAATTATTAAGATAATACTTTATTGTTTCGCACCAGGGAAGTTTTCAGTGTCACAGCAGAGAAAGACATACAAGTGTTAAAGAACAAAGTGGAGAATATGGACGTGTGTGACATCAAAAATCAATATAAAAAATTTCTGAATTCTGCTATTACATTAGCAGATTGTTTCAAAACACTCACGTTCACTGTTTTGACTACATGTAAATGAGAAACACACTCAATGAAGAATCCGTTGTCGTATCTCTGACTCGCGTGTTGGAATCCAAACACTGCTCAGGTCCCTTCTGAACCTCCGGTCACTGTGGAGGTAAACGTTGACCTGTGGAGGTGTTTTAACCACCTCTCCCCCCTGGAGCTCCTCGGCATCAGCTCCCATCCTGGAAGACAAACAATGGACTGCACAAAGCCGTTTCTCACCTCTACTCAACAAATCAGCATTATTGGCCTTCATCTTCTGTTGCTTCACCGTTTCACAGTTTAATAATTATCACAGGTTTCTCATGTGACTATTCCAGCTGCTGTAACTTGTAACAAACGCCTTAGGGATTCATTGCTGAACAGCACATACTCCTACACTGGTCTTCCTCTTTCCTCTGTATAATACATGTTATTTATTTATTTATTTAAATTATATTTGAAGTAGACTCTGAGGGACATCTTCCATATGTTTCCATTATTACCACACAGGAAATGGAAATCTTTGTACAAGCAGAGGTGTGTGATGCTTCTTGGGTTACATCACTGAGCCTCGACCGAATGACTCCAGCTTTTCCTGGGGCTTCACCAGAGGAACCACCCATTAAGCACACTTCTCTCCTGTTTTCTGGCCTCCTGGGTATAATGGACCATTCAAGGACTCAAAGAAACGGATCGCCGCTGCCCTGAAGTGGACATACACTACCGCTGAAACGTTTGGGGTCACACAGACAATTTCATAGTTTAGAGTTTCAGTTTTCTAGCTTCTCTAATCATTACTTTCCAGCTGTGCTAACAAACCACACAATAAAAATCAGACGTTTACCACATTAACAATATCTGACATGATTTCTGATTCCTTTCATGTTTCTTAGTGAAAAAAAACGCTTTTCTTTCAGAAATAAGGTCATTTCTAAGTGACCCTCAACTCTAGGGTATTTTGGTTTTACTGCCAAAAGTCCAAACCAAGGTCCAGACCAAGGTTGGTGAAACACCAACTCCACTGTCCTACATCTGATCCTCTTGGTCCTGGTTTCATGCTGCATGACCAATGGACCAATGATCTACTGACATTATGTCCTCATTATTGCTGCTGCATCTCCCTGCACTGGATATTGCTTGGCTGGAAGGAGGCATCAGTGTGATGTAGTCACGATACCAAAGCACTCAAACTAGCTTGTTAGCACTGCTTTAACCACTGAGCAAAATGAATAAACACATTGACTGCAAGCTATGCTGCAGGCCATGGTGCTGCGTCGGACAGACCAGACAGCTCATGGTTACTATTTCTTGTTTCTTGTCTGTGACATGATTCTGCTGCGTCACTGAGGAGAATCTGAGGCCATGTCTTCAAAGAGACATAGCGGAACTGGTATACCGGAAGTTTTTAAAATACAGCTCTGGAAAAAGAGACCACTGCAAAATTGTCAGTATTCTGATTTAACTATTTATAGGTATGTGTTCAACATTTCAACATTTTTGTTTTATTTTATAATCTACTGACAACAGTTTTTCCAAATAATAATTTAGAGTAGTGTAGAGAGTCATGTAGAGTATTAATTTGCAGAAAATGACAAATTTTCTAAATAACAAATTTTCACAATAACAAAAACTGAGAAGATGCAATGCTTTCAGATATCAAAATAAAGCAAAGAAAACATGATCATATTAATTTGAAAACATCACAACACTCATGTTTTAAAAAGTTCAGGAATCAATATTTGGTGGAATAACCCAGCTTTCATGCGTCTTGGCATGCTCTCCAATAGTCTTTCACATTGTTCTTGGGTGACTTTATTCCACTCCTGGCGCAAGAATTCAACAGATGCTGGAATGGATTTGCTGTCATACAAGCAGAGATGATGATTTCAGAAAAAAATGCTGTGGTCTCTTAATTTTTTTCCAGAGCTGTAATTTTCTAGAATATATATAATATGGAGGGAAACAAGGAATTTAAAGATTTTTTTTCAAATCCAATTTTTTATGTCAAACATTGCTCAGGCTCTGCAAACACTGAACACACATGCTTTTTATGAATAAATTAATGATAATTTAAAACTCAAATATTGTTCACGTGAATCAGAGGGAGAGCTCCAACCCCCACTGTCATTGGTTCAGCTCAAAAAGAAAAAAAGTGTATATTTAATAAAGAATAATAATACAGTTTATTTAAAAGCGCTCCCTTCAGGGCACTCAAGGACACTGTACAATTACAATAAAAGCAGATGCAGCAACAGTAAAAAACAACAACAATAAAATATCAGCAATAATAAAATCCACAATAAAATCAACAAACCCCGACAGGGAATAACTGATGTGGGGGAGCACAGAAATCAAATAGAGAAGCCAATTCTGAACAGGTGGGTTTTGAGTTTGGATTTGAAGAGGGACAGGGAGGTCAGATTGCAGAGGTCTATGGGAAGGGAGTTCCAGAGCCGGGGGGCAGAGCAGCTGAAAGCCCTGCTCCCCATGGTGACAAGATGGGCAGAGGGGACAGAGAGGTGGATGGAGGAGGAGGATCTGAGGGAGCGGGATGGAGTCGAGATGTGGAGAAGGTCAAGATAGAAGATATTGAGGGGCAAGGTTATGGATGGCCTTGAAGGTGTACAGCAGGAGTTTGAATGTATTTATTTTATTTATTTATGTGATCTTATGGCGACGTTCATTGCCTGTGGTGTTAAATGTTAATTCATTACCTTGTTATTGAAGCAGAGGGCTGGATGTTTTCCTGAAGATGTACTCATGACTTTACAGGGTCAGGTTTTGCAGAAAGGAAGTCTGTTGGTCATCAGCACCAACATCCTGGTCAGTTTTTGTGCAGATGAAATGATCCCATACGTGTTTATTTCGGTGCAAACATTGGTGGCAGATTGTCCTCATTGCTGGCTCAAATACTTCCGTGTCCCGGCATAAATCATGTTACCATAAGTCTCACGATAACCACGATTATTAAAATCGTCATGTTACATCCCTAGTCCGTATAGGACAAGGTAGGTGTGAAAGCCCCTAAGTTGTTTGTTACTCCTGGAATCTTCTCTTCTGTTCTGAACTGGACTACAAACCAAGAACACTCTGGCTACACTCAGGCTATCCATCCATCTTCTTCTGCTTCGAGAACCGTGGTCTTGGACTTAGCAGTGCTGATTCTCATCCCAGCTGCTTCAGTCTTGGGTCAAAGGAGCCAACAGGACAACATCCTCCGCAAAAAGCAGAGATTCAGTGGCTCCTGAACTGGACCCCGGCCGATCCATAAAAATAATGAACACAACCAACGACAAAGGGCAGCCCTGCCGGAGGCCAACATGGACTGGGAACAGGTCCAACTTACTGCCGGCAAACTCCTTCTCCTGTCATATAGAGACGTACGACCCTTAGCAAAGGGTCCAGATCCCATACTCTAGGAGTACCTCCCACAGGATGCCAGGAGGGACATGGTCAAATGCCTTCTCCAAGTTCCCAAAACACATGTGGACCAGTGGGCAAACACCCATGAACCCTCAAGCACACTCCGGAGGGTATAGAGCTGGTCCAGTGTTCCACAGCCGGGGCGAAAATTGTTGCCTTGTTGCCCAAATCAAATTCCCACTCATTCCTGCTACAAGCATGCTGACTTCCGCAGTGTGCTGAACAGACACCTCTCAACAGAACAGTTGTTCTTCAGTGGATCTCATGTCATGGATGAGCACAGTGCTGACATATGTAATATACTCTGTCCTCTGCCCGTATATACTAACTTTCACGATCCAACGCTGGAAACACTGGCTAGCCCATTGGGGGAATCAGAGTTCAGTGTGTCATCTCAAGGACAATCGGACACATTAGATAGAAGGAAGAGGAGATAATTGACAGCCCAGGGATTCCAGTTACTATTCATGGCAAACGAAGTCTAATTCAGTTGCAGTGTGGGAAAAAAATCAGTTTGAATGAATGTAAATGGAGCAGCCATAAAAAAATTGTGTATGGAAGTATTTACCACCTAATGAGTTGGCCACGGACACTATGCTACTAATGAAAACTTGAAGTAAAAAAAGGAAATGGTCAGGATTTTCAGTCTCAGTGAACATTAAAAGTCACAGTAACACACTCAATTCCGTGTTTAAAAAGTATATGGCCTTGGTAACAAACTGTCATATTTATATTTAGCTACATTCAATAAATAATTTTGGCATCATTTGTTGTTTTAGCTAACATTTGTTATGTTGTTACTTCATGTACTGATCTTATGGTGATTTACATAAATTGTGAGATAATATTTGTTTCTCAGAACAACACTTTAATTTGCATTTACAGAAGCAGAACACAGGATGTTTTTTTACATGAGATAAATAGGTGAAGGTGCGTTTTTTGACAATGGCAAATTACACTCCCAACGCTATCACAGGAAATTACTGCAGCACCATTTAGGAAGTGGCCCAGGGCCACCATTACAATTCTGCTTATAATTCAAAGGGGTGGTTACTCATTATAATTGGCCTTTAAAACCCCAAACTGTCTCATTTTTTCTTCATTTCCTTTTGGTTGCTAAGATGAATGTGGTACCCACTCACTGATAAATGATGGACTTTGCATCATCTCTGTGTGAAGGAAACACCTCTCTCAACATACACAAGTTGTTACCATTTTTAGGAGCTTCATTACAATGTTTTGACAGAGGTGTAGTTCAAAAAGCCCTTTACTGTCTTTCCACCTCTCTCCGAACGACCTTCGGGACAAAGCTGTCAAAGACGTCCCCAACAGCTGAGAAAGTCGTCCTTGCTGTCACAGAGACTCTGAACACAGACTTCTCTCATCTGTCCTCTGCTCAAGCTGTCAGCTGCTTCCTACAGCCCAGAAGCAAACCCTTATCTCCTTCTACCTGCTCAGAGAATCTCTGCAGCGTTGTCCTCGCTCATGGTTCCAATCCCACCTGCAGACTGTGTGCTTTTCATACTGGTACCCGGACTCTACTGTGCCAAGGTGTCTGTGTTTAGGTTCAGTTCATTTGTCTTGTCGTACTGTTTTATTTTGATAGTCTGTGTTTGTGATCCTCAAGTTTCCCACCTGATAAATTACTCTCCTCTCATCCTGTCATTGTTGTCCCCATCTTGTGCTTCATCGTCTTGTCCGTTGTTTTTTCTCTGTGCCTTCTGTGTCTCGATTTGGCTCCAGACTCGACCTTTTCCATTATAACTGAGCTCTTACTCGATGTGAGAACTTCACAGCACTGGAATCTTTCCTTACCGTTCCTTGCCACTGCCACACCAGCATCTTTATTTTCCAGTAACATCTCTGGAAGACATCCCTGCTGGATCGGTTCTGTGACCCTGTAAAAGCTCAGCGCTGAGGAGGTGCGTCTCTTTTTTCTCCCAGGGAAGGACTCACCTCTAACAGACTTCTCATTTTATTAGCAGACCTCAGTTGTTCCCCTCTCGGACTGCTGCAAACCACAGGCAGATTCTGGTCAACCAGCTGTTCCTCCCATATTCTGCCCACAAGCTGTTCTTGCAGGTTTGGCTACACATTTGGTGACAATGTGAAAACATTGTCCGCCCCTTACTACAGAAGTTGCACAACTCATTTTCTAGATAAGTCTGAAGGTCAACATAAACTTGAACAAAGGGTGAAGAGGCAGAAGCAGATGTTTTTGTTTTTGTTGCTTTGTTGCCCGACAACAGCTGTGTTGAACAGCAACAATCTAGTCCCACAATGGGCTCACTGATGGAGACATAATGGGGAGCTGAACAAAACTCTCCAATATGTTTTGAAAACATTTCAGACTTAACAATATTTGTTCACGAATAGAATATTAGATCATGTTTTTTTCACCACAGAACTCATGATAAAACTCTGACGTCAGAGTTGTTTACACAACTTCAGGTGCAGCAAAGTACATCAGACAGCTAAAAAAAACTGATAAAGAATGAAGAAGAGAGAGTGATGTTAAAATGTATTTCATAATTAATAACATGCCAATATAAAATGAATTGAATAAAATTACACCTGATTTCACATGACTTCCTTTAATATAATTACACCATGGTTACATTTTTCTCTGCTTTGCTTGTCATCTTCACACATGAATACACAACACACACACACACACACACACACACACCACACACACACACACACACACACACACACACACACACACACACACACACACACAATTTTCTCCCTGTTTATGGTTGTCAACCTATTTCCACCTTATCTCTTGTCATATTTCAAACTGCCACAAGAAGACATATGTGCATTATTTAAAACATGGAGGAGATGACACACAAAAAAGCACACTTGCACAATGCAAAAATGTCATGGGAGTCACCATTTGATGAGCTGAATCATTTGCTTCACATGCATGTTTTTAGGACATTTTGATAAGTCACTGTGGGTGTGCATGTGTAATGCATCCATCGACATACTCATATACATAATTCAACACCTTCAAACACTCCATCTTCTCATTGAAAGAAAAGGATTTGTCTTTCAGCGGGTTTGACTTTATATCTGCTGCTGGAGCCGAATCCCTGAGCTCTCCTTAGTCTCCTCAGCAGACAGCATCTAATGAAACATTTAAATATTTATGTGTTGATACATGTTTACTTCCCTCTGTCTGGTACTGTAGGGTGGATGGGGATGGGGGGGTGCTCTATTCTCTTTGAGAAATGTCCTCTCTCCCTTGTTTCACTCCTTCTCTCACTTATCAGAGTTGGTGAATTAATGAGGGTGAAGGTGAAAGAGACGAGTGTTTTCAGAGACCAAGGACAAGTGGCGCCATACATTATTTTTATTATTGTTTACTGTCACCGCTTCATTCTCCAACTCTGTCATCTGAGGAAAACAACTGGGGGTGGTTCACACCATGTTTTTGAAATGATGCAATTGGAAGTCAGAGATTTTAAAACTTCTAGTTAGTGGGTTTCGGCTGTCAACCATGATACATGCTGGGGACTAAGAGCTGCCTCGAAGAAAGAAAATCGCTGCTCAACAATTGGAAGACAGACACTTCCGAAATTTTTAACACTTTGAGCAGGTGGTTGTCAGGTGTTTTAGATGTTCTTGTACCTTAAATACTGAGGGGAGGAAGAATAAAACAGTAGAATATACATTTAAGAAAAATGCTAGACATGTAATTATTTACTTTCTCTGCAGTGTTTTTCTACATGTATTGGGGCAGAGTTGTGAATTATAAAGCATAAAGTGCCTTATTTCTCATTTTAAACAGAATATTCTGGGTTGGGTTTTTCTTACATTTTCATTTATTTATATGCTCATTTGTGATATTCACCATGCGTTAAAACACACACGCACACACGCTACAACACTGGGTTTCTCAGTCATCTCAGTCTTTCCCCCAGGATGATACAACCACAAACAGGTAAAAGCATTTTAGGCTTCACATCGTCACCTCTACGCTAGAATCTAAAATGTGTCCTAAAAAGCAATTTTTAGGTAATGTCCAGTGAGAAAGAAGAGAACATTTACATTTGACATTACACAGACAAGTTTGTCCAAAGTCACAGAACATTTTGTACCTTCATCAGCTAAAAACATCAAAAAGGTAGACAAAGCATTTTTTAAAGGGTGAGAGAGCAGGTGGACGCACAGGAATCCAAAGTGTTTCACACACTGTGGATTCTTGATGGGTTCTGTGACTTTGTCTCAGTGTTAATGTGACTAATGAATGACAATGGTGCCGTCATAAATGACACGAGGAGAGCGGAGGTTTGGATATATATATATATATATATATATATATATATATATATATATATATATATACTACTCTACTAGATGACTTGTACAATGCACTGCTAACTATCCCTACCACTACCATCACTGAGACCAATCAGCTGATGTACACAGCAGCAACAGTAACCCTGGAGATGCTCGGCTACTAGATCAACAGAATGAGTAGCCAGAAGGTTGCCCCATGGAGGAGCGCTAGAGCTAGAGGCTGAAATCATGGCGGCACAGAGAGAAGTCAGTCTTCTAACAGCTGAGGCACTGGAGGAGAATAAACCAGGTGTTCTCCACCAACCCAGCTAAGGTCTACTCTCAATGGCAGGGTAACAAGGTGACAACGGACCCACCTGAGACTGAGCAATACTGGCGGGGTATCTGGGGTATCACACTAATGCCCAGTGGCTGACTGCCTTACAGGTAAAACACAGCCAACTACCAGAACAAGAGCCAGTAGTCATCACGCTAGCAGACATCCAAACAAGAGTGTCCAAAATGAAGAGCTGGACAGCACCAGGGCCTGACATGAACACCAGAGGAGCCAAACACCAGCTACTGGTCAACAGGGCAATTGCCCGAGATTGCAAGACCAGGAACACCAACCTGTGCACTGCCTGGATTGACTACAAGAAAGCCTATGATTCAATGCCACACACGGACACTGGAATGCTTAAAGCTGTATAACATCAACAGGAGGCTGTGGAAGATGACTCTGGAGGCCAACTCAAAGCCAATTGCACAGGTGAGCATCAGGTGTGGCATATATCAAGGAGATGCTCTATCCCCACTGCTGTTCTTCATGGCTCAAGCCGCTCAGCCAGATCATCTCAAAGAGTGGCTATGGATACCAGTTCTGAAGTGGAACATCCATCAGCCACCTTCTCTACCTGGATGACATCAAGCTGTATGCCAAGAATGAGCGTGACATAGATTCCCTGATTCACCTCACCCGGATCTACAGCAAAGACATCGAGATGTCATTCGGACTAGATAAATGTGGGCGGATGATAGCTAGAAGATGAAAGGTGATCACAACTGCGGGGGTTGACCTACCTGAAGGGAACATCGCAGATGTACAGGAAAGCTGCAAATAATTGGGGATCCCACAGGCAAACGGCAATCACGAGGAGGCAGCTCGGACGTCAGCCACAGCCAAATACCTCCAGAGGGTAAGACAGGTCCTGAGAAGTCAGCTTAACGGCAAGAATAAGATCCAGGCCATTAACACCTCTGGCCTGCCAGTGATCAGATACCCAGCTGGTATAATATCCTGGCCACTGGAAGAGATACAAGCCACTGATATCAAGACAAAAAAGCTCCTTACCATGCATGGAGGGTTTCACCCCAAGTCCAGTGTCCCGAGGCTGTACACCAAGCGGTAGGAAGGGGGCGGAGGACTAGTGAGTGTCAGCACTACTGTCCAGGAGGAAACGGCGAACGTCCAGGAATACATCAGGAAAATGCCCCCCAATGACCGACTGCTAAGTGAATACCTCAGGCAACAAAAGATGCCCCAGTAAAGACAAGGGCCCAGAGGGACTATCATGGAAGGAAAGCCCTTGCATGGCATGTACCATCGGCAAATGTGGCTGATATCAAGAAAAAATAGCAGTGGCTGAAAAAGGCTGGACTGAAGGACAGCACAGATCACACAGGGTCTACCACACCAGACAAGACCCCAGGGTAGGCTGTGTAGAGAAGCCCCTGAGACAGTCCAGCATATCGCAGCAGGGTGTAAGATGCTGGCAGGCAAGACATACATGGAACGGCATTACCCAGGTAGCAGGCATAGTGTACAGGAACATCTTTACTGAGTATGGACTGGAGGTCCCAGGGTCCAGATGGGAGACAGCCCCAAAGGTGACAGAGAACTAACAGGCCAAGATCCTGTGGGACTTCCAGATCCAGACCGACAAAATGGTGATGGCCAATCAGCCTGACATAGTGGTGGTGGATAAACACCAGAAGAAAGTAGTGGTGATAGATGGATGGATGTAGCAATCCCCAGTGATGGCAAGATCAGAAAGAAGGAACACGAGAAGCTCAAGAAATACCAAGGGCTGAAAGAAGAGAGGATGTGGGGTATGAAGGCATCAGTGGTAGCAGTGGTGATTGGGACACTAGGGGCAGTGACCCCCAAGCTGGGAGAAGGCTCCAGAAGATAGCAGGAACAACATCAGAGATCTCTGTCCAAAAGAGCGCACCCAGGTGAAGGAGACACCGCCCAGGTGGGCGAGAGGAAGATTATATATATACATATGCAGCTAATATGTCAACTACTACTCAGTTAAGCTCCAGACTGAGTGAATGAATGAACCACCAGAACTAGCTGCATGTTCCATGTTGAACGACTTGATTACTGTAAAGTGGGGAGTAGTGGTGCTGGGGTGCTGCATCGCCCCCCCGAGGCATGGTGGGTAAACTGAACATTCACAACTAGTGGCTGATTTACCTATAGGCTCGATGGATATTTGGGGGTGTCAGGATCCAAATATCTATGCATGTTTGTATATTCTAATAGTGCTTCAGCACTCCGTCATTCACTTTCCCTAAGAATCCCTGCCTGCAAGAGTCGTTCCAATTCTCTGAGAAGCTGGAGTGGACTTGGTGAGATTGACCCTTGGAGGACTGAGTGAGCGAATGAACAACAATGGTCACTCCAGGCATGAATATCACCCACAATGCATTGCAGTTTTTCCTTTGGTGCAAGACATCCAAAGAAGGAGAATATGAATAAATTGAGCAAGTTTTTTTTTTCCTGTGAGCATCAGTTGATAATGTGGGTACATTGTTTTCTGCCATGATGATCATTAATTTCTCCTGCAAATATTGTAATCATTAAAGATTCACTCACCACTTCTGTTTAAGGGTCTTACATCCATCAAGGAAACACATTGATGGATGCTGCACATTGAACAGTGCCTGTCGTGAGTGTGTTCCCACGGCCGCGCTACAGGGTCGTGAACAAACGGGGGGGCAGTCTCTGTGTTTATTGTTCATTACTGAAAATGTTCAAGTGTAAGAATAGTGTTTATTAATTGTCATAAATCTGATCTTTGAGCTTTATATAAACTGACTGACTGAAAGTGGGTTTTCTCAGTGCAGCACACTGGTTATCACTGGTCCAATCGATTCAACGGTGGAAAGATGGAGAGGAGAGGGAGATGTAGAGGAAAGTTTCACGTACAAAAGAAGGTGGACGAACACAAAATGAGTAAATAGTACTTCCTTCAATGATCTGATGAGACACTGTGTGTGTGTGTGTGTGTGTGTGTGTGTGTGTGTGTGTGTGTGTGTGTGTGTGCGTGTGTGTGTCCAGTCACTTTGCGGGTCCCAAAGTGGCTGTTGCAGTAACGGATCAATCAGGGCCGGCTGAGCAGACGAGCTCCCCACGCCTCCATTGTGATTCCATTATCATCCATTTAGGAAGAAAAAGTCATATTGATTGTTACGGTAATGTCACTGCATATTTGACTCAATCCAGGATCCATTTGCTTTGGAGGAACAAGCAGAAAGCGCTGGAGCTTCCAGATGATTTACAGAAATAAATAACTGCTCCAAAGTGACCAAATCACAACTATTAATGTGTTATTTTTTTGTCAAATGTACAAGGACTGCTACCTGTGACTAAATGAAAGAGGACAAAAGGGAGAAAAGGAACGAGAGGCAGCTGAGGGTGAAAAGGTGTCCATTGATTTACAATTTGTAACCAGCTGGGGAGCTTTCATCACGCTGGTCAGTTGACTGCGCTCACTTCACTTTGGATTATGAAGAATAGCGTCTGTTGTTGCCCGGGGGGAAGTGTTGGGGGCGGCTGTGTCTCCACACAGTTGAGGAGAATAGAGGCGGAGGGGGCTGAGGTGAGAGTGCACAGCAGGGACAGTAAAAGCCTTTGAGAAGTGAAAAATATCAAGCAGCACCAGCAAGTCTGAGAATTGGTGATTGATTATGAGGCGGCTGCAGGTGAACTGTCTGATCAGTGTGTGTTCATGTAGAGGAAGCACAGAGACATGACAGTATGAACCTATGAAACTGCCGTCTTTATGGCTTCGAATGGAATCATCAACAGCTGTCGGCTCCAAGAAGTGACTTCCTACTCTCGCTAAACAACTAAATAAAAACAAACAAATAAAATTAGGACCTACTCTGTTTCTATTATAGTTTTTCTCAGTCGCTGTGGTGCATTTCTCAGAACAAATTCTGAATTCTAAAATTCTCATAAGTGTTAGTTCCAACCCTCCACAACATTTCGTCATTTGTACTCATAGTAGCAGTTTCTCATTCTTTCCGATAAATTGCAAATGCTTTTGGACATTCATCAACTGCTTTCATACAATTCTCTGCTGTATTAAACCATTATCATTTACTCATGTCATGTTAGTCAAAATAAACTACTTATGAATGCTGAATAGTCATTCCCTATAAAATTTATAGTCGACATTTCATCGTTTGAGTCATTACGTACAAAAATGTTGAACTAGTTGTCTGTCAAGTCTGTCAAGCAAATATTATACATTTCTTTATCATTATTCCTGAAAAGTGTCCTAAAATGAAGAATCTCTCTCTGTCATCATCATCACTGTCCAAGCAGTTTTTCATTGGTTGGCACATTTTCGAGGATGTCCTTCCCAGCAGTCCAAATGCCGTTGTTTTAGCTATGGTAGCCATACAGAACGCAGTTCTTTCTAACTATTAGAAACTACCTAGATCAGTATGCAGTCGATGAAGCACCTGTTTTACACTCCTGCCCTCAAATCTTCACTCAGCAATCAATCTGCTTTGCTGGATAAAGCACGCAAGAAGATTTTTTTCCTCGGTGTATTGCAAGAGAAGACATTTGAATGTGATATCGTCAATCATATCGAATCATATCGAATCATATCGAATGATGTATCGTCAAGACCAAAGAGACTGAGTATTAATTGTGGCTATTTCTTATGGTTGAATAGATATGTACTGTATACTGCAGGCTACTATACAATATATGTAGCTGTAATTTTTTATGTATACTCATAGATTTTATAGTATTTTGGTTTACTTGTAAATATGCATGTTCTGGAATACTTACAGTATTTCAGTTTTCAGCCGCAGTTTAAAAGAAATGAATTGAATCAATAATAAAAAAAAACTGTATCAAAACATCTCTAGATCCAATTCTTTGCAAGAAGGCAACAAATGGCACTGGCAATAAGCGACAATCTGGGTGCTGTATTCTGTATTCTGACGTCCATTGTGGAATGACTGTTCGAGAGAGTTCTGTGTTGATTGAAGGTAAAAATTGCTTTTTGGCGCATATTTTAAATGTTTTGGCATGGTTGGGGCAAAATGACAAAATGTGTCCATGACCATGAGTGGCAATGCTGAGGGCTGAGTGTTAAGTGTCTTGAAACATGTGGAGTTTAAATAGATAACTGCACCAAAGCAATCAATAAAAAACTTTAGCATGTGAAACATATCTATTTAGGGTCTTGTAGTTAGTTACCTCACTAAATACAGTACTGTGTAACTTTACTGAACTTTTCAAATGGCAGTGCAAATAGTGTTCCAGTGTCACCAAGATCTGACGTGTTTTGTAAACACACAGTAAACTCATAATGAAAACAAAGCCATTTGACTGTCTCGTTTATGAACAATCAGGACTTTTTATTTTGATGACACTGGCACTTTTATTCACATAAATACTTGCTTTTGAGCAATGAACTATCCATTTTCAGAGAGTGGCATGCTTTTGCAGGTTATCAACTACGTTTTGTAGTTTGTAATATTTGTTTTGAGAAATGCATCAAAGCGACTGATAAAAACTGTAATACAGCAACTACACGGAATAACTGTCTTTGACTCCAAAAGCCCCAAATGAGCGATGGGAGGCACATATCAGTCAGTCAATCAATCAATCCACCAACAAATCAATACAGCACAGCAAATGTGCTAGAAAAGAGATTAACCTCTTACAGCTTTTTTTCTACTTGTTAAAACATGTTGCCCAAAACAGTAATGTCTTTCTCACAAACCTGAAAACCTCACACACAAAATGTTAAACCTTACACTCCCCTTTGCAAGACGGCTCTTTGCCATCAAATGTTTTAACTGTTCACAAAATGGAACTGGTGTTTTCATTTGGTGCACACAGCCACACAACTAAGTATTTTCTGCACAATACCAAGCATTCACAGTACACTGAAGTGCAAAATTGAAAACACAATCATAGAAACAGAACACACCATATGAATGACAATGACTGGAGAATGAGCCATTTCTTCCTTTGTAAAATGTCTCCGCTTATGCCACTTTTTCAGAGTCAAACAAACATAAAACAGCACATAAATATGTAGCAAAAATGGTTTTAGTTTGGTATACATAGGGTACAATACGGTAAAAATGAATTAGACATCACATCTCCGTTTCCTGTCAGGCCAGAGGGCCTCATCCACATCACAGGCTATGTTCTCCCGGTCCAGCGTTGGAAGAAACGCCTCGAGTGGCCTCAACACTCACATCACCACAAGCCTCCTCCGTGGCTTGGAGCAGAGGGACCTGGGTCTGTCGGTCCTGTTCATATTCCTTCCACCTCCACGCTGAAAAAAAAAAAAAACTCCTGACGGGATTCAGGAAAGGAGAATAATGTGGAAAGTACAGAATGGAAAAATCGGTTAGGTCCTGGAACCACATTATCCCAAATGCCAACGTGATTGATCCGCCATGGGTCATCATCAGACCAGACATGCAGGTCATCCAGGACGACGAGAAGATGGGCAGTGTTATAGCCCCTAGGTGGGCATGACGGTGCAGGATACTCTTGGTGATTCATTGCAGCGCACATGTTGCCACCACGCTGGCCAATGACATTTCTGACCCGGCACCTCCTCCTCACCAGGTTGAATCCAACTTCACTAATGAAGATGTCAAGATGTCAAGCTCAGAGAGGTCAACACAGTGGGCGACAGAGAAACACTGTCCTGTCCTGCAACATACAAATACGGTGAGCACACTCCTTACTATTGATATGTAGCAGTACAGTATACAAGGCAAATAGATTTCCCACCTGTTCTCCTTCCTGGAGGTTCTAATGATGGCAGCAACCCTCTGGCCAGACTCCCTCATGCTCAAGCCATGCTTGTGGACCGAATCTCATTAGAGATGTCTCGTCTTCCTCCTTCTTGTCCTCTCACTCTTACTCCTCTTCTTCTCTGCTTGTCTCTCTTCCAGGTTCCCCGTTGTTCACCAAACAAAACAGTTTAGAGATTTGAATGTTTGTGTGTGTTGGGGGTTGATGCTTTGAGATTTTACTAGAGACGTGTATGCAACAACTACTATTCTGTGTAGTGTTTTGACAATAAGGTGATGTGTAACTGACATCAGAGTGTAAAGAGGGAAAGTCAGGGTCTAAAGGGAGTGTGAGGTAGTGACACATTGGGCCTAGCGATTGGTTCACTTTTTGTGTGTTAACAATTAGAAAAAACTGCAGAGGAAAGAAAAAACGCAAATAAAATGAATACATCAGTTTACCACTTAAAAAAAAAATATAAAATACACAATCAAAGGCTTTTAATTAGAAATTAGAATAGAAAATACATTAAAATGAAACTTAGCAGAGATGTAAAATATTGAAAGAGAAACTAAATAAAAAACAAACAAGTCATATATCAAGATAATATGATAAAGAAAAAAATATGAACTGAATATGAACATCTAAAAGTAGCACTTTGAGCAACGACTAAGTCATAATTTCATTCTCAGTTTCAGATCTCTGAAGAACTTAGAGGTAGGAAAAGTTTAAATGACATAAAAAACATGCAGCTTCGAAGTAATTCTTTTTTTAAATAAAAAACTATGGAGGATGTGTCGGCACGTCAAAAGAACAAATGGACCACATCAGGCAGGTGAGATCAACACTGTACCTGCATGGAAGGTCACACCGGCAGCTCCATGAATCACCTGAGGCAGGATGAGTCTGCCTCCGATTTCCATGATTTATCCCCGGCAGTATCGGCCGGCCGCGAGAGGAGGTCACATCCATATAACATTCGACTGTGCACATCCAGAGGATTCACCTGGACCTGCCTGCATATGTAGGGGAGGATCCATGTGCCCCTCAAGCTTGTCTGAACACACACAACACATGGATGGTGCTCCCACCATCAAGGTCATTAAATGGTGATTTAAATGACTGCTGAGCAGGTACAGAGGAGAAGTTGGATTGGGGGACACTCCTTGTTGGGGTCAGAGGTCAATGTGATTCCATTGAAATCTATCTTGTTGGATATTGTGGATCAGTCAAGAGAGGAAAGAAACATTTAAATATGTGAATAAAACATTTCCAGTTCCTTTTGACGGAGACAGAACGTTAATGTGGAGATTACAACATGTGAATCAAAATGGTCCGGTGCTGACACGTTCACATTGTAGGCTCCATGTCCTTTTCCACGGGAATAAAGTTAAATGTACAGTGTGACTCAAGGAACAGATGATCTGTCTTCATATAATACTGAAATATAGAAGTCGATAATCCTACAGGAGAGGAGGAGAGCGGCAGTTTGCTAAGAAACAACAATCTCGCTCAAATACAACGTGGTTCAGTGCAGACAGAAATGGGGGGTGCGGCATGGGGGCAGGTGCATTGTCCTGTGATGATGCTACTTGCAGAAAACACTCTTGAAAAACAGAAGAATGATAGACGTGTGGGAACAGCATGTAATGAGCTTTACATAATGAGCTTTACATATCAACTGGTTAATCCAGTTTATCTCTGCGTTTAGCGTCTCCATCAGCTTTCTTTTGATTTGTTGAGTGTCAAACAGGCCGAGCTGCACTCCACCGGATCAGTTTTAGACGAATCCAACCTGAGCTCTTTGGAGAACATGAAACACGTACATACTAAACGCATGATGTCATATTTGACATAAGGGCTTGTGATCAACATCTGTGATATGACATTAATCATCAGAAAATTCGTAAACAGCACAGATTAGAACTCCTTTAACTCTGTTACATGTCCTGTGGTTTATGTTGAATGTCAATGTCGAGGACGTCCGTCACAGAATTATCTGTCTGTGCAATGATTTCTTTCACCAGCTCTTCAAACATTTTTAGAGTTTATAACCTTTAATGTCTCTGAACCGTCTGACAAATGTGTATTTTTATATTTTTATATTATGAGGTGAAACTCAAAGCTAATGAGAAATACATTTTTAAAAAAATAATAAAAAAATGTTTTTTATAGCTTTGTAGCACAAAGCAAGAACGGGAAGGGGGATGAGGTTCAACTAAAAATCCACAATTTTATTAACAAAAGAGGAAGGGAGAACTCCGTATCAGGAGTCAGTAGTGGAAGCATGTATAGCTGCATGTGTATGTGTTGAAATCAAAGAAACATGCGTGCACAGTCAAGCTGTGGTGTGGTTTATATGTGGGCAAAGGTGAACCTGAAAGACAGCAAAACAACCAGCAACCCAAAAACACACCCCCAGTGCAGAGGGAGGGGCCATCACACACCCCCACTTTAAGAAAGGTATTGTGGTGGGTACCCCACAACAACTGGCCCCTCTGACCATCCCACAGTTAATCCTCCAAAGCAGCCAATACAGGACAATCAGGAGCTGTGAGCTCTCAACAGGGCATCAGCCACAGCATTGTCCAAGCCTTCGATGTGGAGGATGTCTAAACAATATTACTGTAAATAAGACATCCAATCTATCGGTCTGCGATTAGGACAATGGACAGAATGTAAAAAACGTCAACCGGGTAATGATCGGTATAGATCACCAGAGGAACACTCAAGCCTACATAAACATCAAATGTTGTAGTGGTCAAATGAGTACAAAGGTCTCCTTTTCAATCACAAGATTCAAGGTTCAGCTGGAAAGCACTGAACCTTTTGAGTTAAAAAACCTCCTGCCCCCACATCGCTCGCATCCAGCTGTGATCCGTCCGAGGAGCTGCAAGTACAGGAGATGAGTACAGCACAGATTTAATTTTTAAAGACTTCTGACACAATGATGACCCAAACAGAACAAGTGGTCCCCTTGAACAAGTCCATCAGGGGTGCGACCACAGTGGAATTTTTTTTTTACAAAAAAATGCAGTAGTACCCCTCCCATGCCGAGGAGCCCACTGTAGTACTTTTTTTCGTGGTGGGAACTGGGTACTTTTCCAGAGCTTTACACAACTTTCCTCAGATAAACCACAGTAGGTTACTGCTAGGTAACTAGGTTTAATGTCAAGCGGGTATAACTCAGGTGACTGAACAAGCTTTCCCATACGGCCCAGATGCTCCTCCCATGTATCACTATATATAACATCATCCAGTACATACAGTGCAGCCTTCAAACCCGGACACCACCATGTTCATTAGACTGGAAAGTCACAGGTGCATTCCCTCAGTCTAAATCTCATCACAGTATAAGCAAATAAACCAGAAGGTGTAATGAAGGCAGCGAAAAACGGGCCAAACTGACGAAGCGTGCTGCACCAACCCGGTCTATACAATTTCCAATCCTGGGTAACAGGTATGCATCAGGCTTTATAACTGTGTTTCCTTACAGTAATCTGTACAAAATGTAGGGCTGTTGTCAAACTTTTTGAAGAGCAAACATGGTGATGGCCAACTGTTCATCAATCTGAGTCTCGAGCATTGTATTGAATCAGGTGAAAGATCACTTGGTACGTCAAACTAAAAATTATTACAATGGCAATGTGAAAAGCAGCAGCAGTGCTCTATTTGATGTTTTGTTGGAGGAAGTGTTACATTGGTCAAGCTTGCCATGTTTCCTCTGTGCCAAGTGTCATTTCCGGTTTTATTTTGATAGTCTCTGCTGTCATTCCTGCCACCTTGCCCCTCCCTCCCTTAATTACCTGATTTGTTTCACCTGTTCCCTCTCCCCTCTCTATTTAAGCTGCCTCATCTTTTGTTGCCAGATTGTTGTCTTATGACCGAGAAAGCATCCCTGATCCATAGCCTGTCTTGTTCTTGAGTGAGTACCTGAGTTGTTTAGTTAATCTTTCATAGCCTTGTTGTTTTTGATACTCAGTCCTTAGCTTTAGCTTTGTTTTATGTTCAGATTACCCCAAAGTGTTTGTTACCCCTTCTGGGAGATAGCAGTTCAGACTCATGTTCATTTGGTCTT
The DNA here is from genome assembly GCF_965212315.1 of Lampetra planeri. Lineage (NCBI taxonomy): Eukaryota > Metazoa > Chordata > Hyperoartia > Petromyzontiformes > Petromyzontidae > Lampetra > Lampetra planeri. The sequence goes on from NW_027615815.1 coordinate 28,244, forward strand.
TAACACCTCCATGGGAGTGTCGCCTTTTGTTCACTACTTTTGAATTCATAGGTTTGTGTTTTTGATATAGTATTTTTCAAAATAAAAGTAAGTTTTTCGTCTGCTTCTGGTTCCTGTGTTTCCATTGTGCCATCGTAATAGGAAGCAGCAGCAGCAGCTGAGGAGGACTCTGAGCAGCTCACACTGAACGGAAGTGAGCAACCCAATAAGTGCATTTTTCGCTCAGAGCGTAACTGAGCTGCTCTCAACATGCTCAATGTTTCAGAGTTGTTTCAATTAATGGAGGCTGAGTCCGTTCCATAAAATAGGATTGGTCAAAATGCTGAGTTACTTAATCGGTGAAATGAGGAAAGTGCTGCCGAATTTCCCTTATTTCAGTTATAAACTGAATTTAAAACAACTATAAAGACATTCGGTTTGATTGCTGTCTGTTTCTCCACAAATGTAGTACTGAAAATTCAGCAGGTCTTATTCATTTCAGGATTAACAGTCTCCCGATTTTCCCCAAACCAGCTTTCTGCACGGTGCCCCTTAAAGTGTCTACCGTAAATTCAGCATGGCATTTGAACACTGTATGGATTTGTTTATATAATGAATGAATAAATACAAGGTCTTTGTGGTTATTTCTTAGTAAATATGATGAATCTTCATTTTGCAGGTGTCAGCCAGAATCTTGCGGTGTGTGTCTTTACTGGCTGACAAGGGCAAACAGGTAACCAGACGAGGGAATCAGACACGCTGAGCAGGAATGTGTCAGTTTATTTGTTGTCACTTTGACGGTTACAACAAAATAAACTGTGGGAGGACGGGCTGAGATGTTTTGTGCCGAAGTCATGTCAAAAAAAACAAAACATGACACGAACAAAAGGCAGCTACATATTCCTTGCACACTTAACGTGCAGTGACAATCAGTGATTAAACTGGTTTTCATGTAACTTTTTATGACAAACATGTTTAATAGGTAATTTAGTCATATTTTTATACATTCATGTTTAAAGTAATATTCATGACTATCGCATTGCAGAGCTGGTGATAAAACTTTTGTGAGTGGTCAGGACGACTCACAAGCTGTTCAATGAATAGAAAACGTCTACAGTCACACACCAAACAAGCTGTTTGTCCCAGAACGAGAGACAAAAGCAGTTGGATGTTTGTCAAGTGATGATGCCACACAATTACTGCTGGATTAATCACTAATAATCCACTCTATTAGTCACAGATGAGTCTATGTATTTCTGCAGAGAAGAACAAGTAATTAACATTTCCACTCAGCAGAATTTATGACATTTTGATCCGGGTGACAAAGTAATTGCTCAACATTTTCATTTCACACATACACACTGTGTGTACATAAACCGAATATTTCCTGATCATGTCTTTGTTTACTCACTATATGGGGGCAAATGTTACTGGCTAAGGACAGCAAACCTGGATAGTTCTTTGTGCATGCGTACTTGACGCGCACGAATGTTAAAAGCAATTGATGAAACTGTTTGCTTGTTTGTTCATTATTTCGTCCTGTCTCACAGTCTGGACATTCAGTATGAGAGGATTACTGGAGCCTTGGTGTCCAACAGTTTTAATCAATGGGAGGAATGAACTGGCTCAGATCTCTTGTCCCTGTGCAATTCCTCCATATTTTTGAGTCTTTATTGTATTTTATTGCATTAAACTGGACGTGTGGTCTTTGTTGGACAGGAACAGTTTTTGGGGGGATGACAGGGGTGGAGCGGACAGAACCAGAAAGGAGTAACAAAATTATAGTTGGAGTGGTGGACTAGGGAGGGGGAATAGAAAGGGAGACGGAGAGGGGACAAAGCACTATAATGCATCTACAGCCATAGCAGAGGAACTGAGGCAGGAATGGTTATCTGCAGGGGAAGACAAAAAGAACAAAACCAGGCAATATTGGAAAGACGGTGACAAGAACATCTGAAAAGCAAGGAGGACACAAATATTTACATAATATACACCAATACAAAAAAACAAACAAAAATAACAAAAAAACACCAGAGATTCAAAAAACAAATTACTTAAACAAATATATAAAAATAAAGCAATAACACAAATCCAAAGTTCTCACCAGTCAGTTACCCAGCCAGCCAGCATACGGCATCATTGTTGTGTGCACAGCCACTGTTGTCACCCGGTAAAGACCCACCCACAAGCTCTGAGCCCCACCTCTACCAGATACCAGAAATACAACTGCAACAACTGCTTTGCACTTCCTGCAGGAATTCAGTAACGATGGTTTCCGTCGATGTTCTCAGGACCGTCTGGTTGCTGAGGAAAATATATGTTGTTTGAATCAATAAGTAGGTTGAAGCGCAGCTGATGAATAATCAGTGCACTAGTATCTGGTTTCCATCACCCGGTTCCTGCAGGTGTTTGATCTGAGGACCTCACTATTGTTCTAAGTGAATTACACAAAAGATCTGAACACATGGGGGGCGTGTGGCGTGTGTTGGGGGGGCGTTCTTCTTCTTCAAATACATGGGAGTGAATCAATAAAAGGGAGTTAAGGGATTTTTCTGGAAGATGAGCACACAAGGGGACAAACCAGTGCATCAATTAGGTCAGAACAAATTAACACTAAGTTATTGCCTCTTTGTTTAAATTTCATTTCAGATGCAAACAGACAGAAAAACACTCAGGCATGATCGGATCGTGAAGCAAAGCAAATAACATAGATTAGCATTGTTCTCATTAATACTTGGCTTCTTAATGAGTTGGCCAGATAGAAATATAGTTCACAGACACACACACACACACACTACAGCTGCAACTACCAATTATCTCACGATTAATCAGTTGAAAATACCTTTGTGTGTCCATGTTTCGTCAAAGGTCAGTGGGTGTCAGTCATAAACACATTATCCTTGTTGATTTAAGGGGTCTGACTGCTGATCACATGTCGACATCATTAACACGTTTCTTCACCAGATGTTGAATCATGTTGTGGAGTCGATGTATAAACTGCTGAAGCATCCTCGTTGTCATGTTACGTTGTGGCAATTCTATGTTGCAGTAAACTATGGAAATGATCCAAACTTTTGGTCGTCTGTTTTCTCTTCTTCGCTGTTTGTTTTGTTCCACTCTGTAATGATCACCACCTCCCTCTACTTCTGTGTGAGCCAGTTGTTCTGTGTTGCTGCTGCTGCCTTCTTCTTCTGTGTCTGCGGTGGTTAGCACACGTTACAGGTGTTAGCTCCACCCGGTCCTCCGAGCAAACCAGTGCTTGGTTTAAACAGCAGTCAAAACACCACCTTCATTTGAAGCTTTTTTTGCCTCAATGATTTTATCTTATCGAGTTTCTCGAGGAATTGTTCCAGCCCTAATGCGCGCACACACCACACACACACACAGACAAACCCCCCTGCGGACGTCGGCACACAGCAGGAATAAATCTGAGTTCCAGCCGAGCGAATCGGGTTTATTCACACTCAAGAAGTGACCCACTCGTAGCAGCATCAGGGATCATTAATCTGCCGGAGACAAGCCCTCTGTCCTGGAGCTGGCACACGTAGACCCTGAACAGCCGGGACCTGGGCCACGAGCCCACAGCACTAATGGTCCTCATTGCTTTATTGGTTGTCAGGTGGTAGAAAGTCAGTGGTGTTGACCTAGATGAAGGTGTCCCCAGCCTCAGCAGCAGCAGCAGCAGGTCAGGGACTGTCACTGCCCCAGTCTGGACATGGAGATAAGACCGGTCGGGGAAAGGTTGTCACATTGCGCCTGAGGGAGCAGTGTCACTATTCACCCAGAAGCCACATCAATCATTTATCAGGCATTACTCATTTAACAAGTGATCTCTGCATTTCATTTGCTCTTTTCACACATTTCTTGTTTGTTTGCAGGCAGTGGGCTCAAAATGATGATAAATGGAAATTAATCCTCGATGCTCATTAGTAAATGGCTGCATTTTTTATTGCACTTTTCTGCCTAAATGGCATTTAAAGCGCTTTCCAATGTGGCTTTATTCACTCATTCACACTCACCACTGGACAAGCTGCTCGTTTCTTGATGATGTGATGTATCGACAGGCTGGCGTCGGTCAGATGTGAGGTAATTCTCATGAACAGTAAACAACTCTTCAGCTGGATGTGAGCAGACGCAGTACCAGAGAGTGGAAGACTAATTCACCATAAACAAAAATCACATTTGCTGTGTTGTCAGATGAATCCGAGGCTGCTGGTAAACTCCCTCCAGCTCCTGCTGTGTTTGTTCAGCAGCGTCTGTACCAGATGCCAAAGGAGCTTTTCAGTCTCAGCGGCTGCAGAGGAAACACTGGAGGTCTGTGGTTTGTTCTTCATCCACACTTCGTATTGTACCGCCATCATGAGCGACACAGCACCGGATCTCTTTACAAGTCACTTTACCAAACAGACTAAAGTGAATGACGATGATGCATGACAACGGTTTTATGCCACATTTTGTTTCCTCACACTGAACAAATATTGCTCTTTGACTTCTGGTCCTCGTCATAGGAAGCGGGTTTAGTGACAAGCCAGAGTTCATTTGATCTTGAAATGAGGAAAACTTTCCCAATTCAAACCAAGTTTCTCCTCATTTGTGGATTCAACAAACTAAGGGTTTTTAAACATGGTGGTGCTCTAACCCAGCCTGGCGGAAGCCCCCTAGGCTCTGTCCCCTTCTTCTTGCAGGTGGCAGGCCCTGTGTTGGGGGGTGGGTACTGAGTCTCTGGGCGTGGCGTAGCCCATGCTTGTACTTGGTATATTGTCCTTGGTCTGTGGCCCTGCTGGCCCTCCCCTCCCCTGGCCCTTGGTGGTTGGGTTGCTCCCTGTGGGTCTCCAAGTCTGGTCTTCTACTAGTGGGGGGTGTGGGCGTTCTCGGACCAGCTGCCTCAGGTCTCCCCCTGGTCTGGAGCTAGCGGCTTGCTCTTGGTGCTCGGATTCTACTCTGAACTGTTGGGGGCGCTGCAGCGCGGGAAGCTGCACCTTACCATAAAGAGCCACATCCTCTGACCTCTGTCATTAGCACAAAGATTCAACACACACTGTCACACACACACACACCACACACACACACACACACATTCATCCATCTTCCATTCTGTGTTATCTTCCTGATTGTGTTGGTTGGGTTTTATGACACAAATAGCCACTGCTACTATCTTGTGAACAATATTGCACTATAATATTACTCGCTGTCTTTTAATTTGTTCTTCTTTTTTGCTTAGGAACAGCAACAATTTTAAGCAAGAGAAGAGAGAGAAATCTATTCTCTTGTTTAATATGGTAGAAGTTTCATTACATTGTTGTCACTGTTTTTGTTCTCTGTTTTTGTCCTCTTCATCCCCCCATTGCCTCTGGTTGTTGTCCTCCTCAGATAACCTGTTCCTGTCCAATCTGTAAGTTGGACGTGAAGACCCCCACCCAAGTTTAACCCCAATAACATATAATATAAAGATTCAGTTGAAAGGGGCCCTGCTGCTCAGGTCAAGAGTCTGAGCAGCTCCCTTCTCCAGAAAGTAAAACTGTCTGACAACAAGGGCTCCCAATCCCCCCATGTCCAGACTGCAGGACAGGACTGGATGTAGGTCCTGGTTTCCCCCACACTGGTTTGGGAGGACAGGATATGCCCATGAAACATACTGGGTGAAACCTACAAAGCCCAGGATGAAATAATCCAGAACAGTGGGCCAAATTGTCGGACAATTGAAGATGTGAGAGTGGATCAGTACAAACACAACTTAATGAGGTCCAGCTGTTATCCTGAGCTCTCCGCAGGACTGAAAACTGATCACAGACACAATGTTTTGCACCTTGACAAGCGTAAAATTCCATTTTTTTTTAATTCAATTAAAACTCTGAAAAGTCTCAAAGTCTTTATGAAGTGTCACCAAAGGGAAGTATTGTTTTGTATTGCACTGTATTGTATTGAGTGCTGTTATTTCTGAAGCAGTTCGTCCATTGACGATAGTAAAACTGAGTGTAAAAACATGGTTTCACTTCCCAAAGCATCTCTTGTGTCAAATGACAGCAGCTGAGTGGAGGTGTGTTGTTGATGCGTATGACCGGCGGCTCAAAGTTCAGCCGGTGTGAAAAATTACCAGAAGCACTGAGCTCACGGGCAGGTATAGTGAGAATGCCATGAAAAGAAAAATCCTTCAAAATAAAATAGGCATAGAAGTGCTACATTCACGCTAAGCTCATGGAGCTCTAATTCACATAACGTGAGCAGCCCAGAGAAACTGAGAAACTGGCTCTCATCGTCAGGCTCCCTTCTTCCTCATCCTCCTCCTTCTATCTCTGCAAACAGATGGTGGTGTCAAGCACAAGCCGGGTGGAGCCACCAGCCTCATTAGCATGTTGTGGAGTGAGGAGTTGTGGTGTTAGGGGTCACTGTGTTGACCCAGCTGAGGTTCTGTGGGGTGAAGGGGCGACCTCTGGAACTCACCTTCTGTCCATAGTGTTCTCTTCTCAAGCACTTTGAAAAAAAAAAAAAAAACCCTGCAGGAGACATTTAATGCTCCAAATGCTGTTCTGGTTGTGTTCACTCTGCCTGAACGGCACCAAAAAAAATTCTCAGTCAGACATGAAGTGAAGTGAACGTTTATCAGCTGATGATGCTGACAACTTAAATTGGCAGAACATCACCACCACTTCCC
>NW_027615816.1:0-34867 GCF_965212315.1 Lampetra planeri
CCATCATTATCATCATTATATTCACATTTGTTTTTTTATTATTTCATTTAAGAAGTTGATTTAAGATGGAAAAAAAAACAAGTAAGAAAAATGGTTAATATCATCATTATGTGTTACTTATACTTATTTCTTTACTTTTCTGCCCACATTTCCACAACCAAATTCCAGATTCCAACTCTTATAAAACTGTCAGTTGGCAGTGTGATAAGAGTTATTGTTAAGAGGCTGATTGATTACTTAAATGACATATTTGATTATTTTGTGCCATACAGTAATGCTTGATGTTAAATATTCATCTTAAAGCTTGACATCGTCTGTTTGCCCGTCACACAGGTTGTGTATTTCACGGCTCTATTTCCGTACATCGTCCTGTTTGCTCTGCTCATTAATAATGTGCAGCTGCCTGGAGCTATGGACGGTATCCTTTTCTTTGTGACCCCTGTCTGGAGCAAACTGTTCGAAGTGAAGGTAAGACTTTTAAATGAATGACTAAAAAAGGAGGTCAACCCAGGAAGCTATTGTTACACATTGATGCCAGACAGCTAAAACAGATAATACCAACATCATAAATCAGTTTAATAATTCTCTCTGTCTGAGATGTAGGCTGTAAAAATGAAAGGGAAGTAACACCATCAACTTGAGATGCATTTACTTATCAGCATTTGCTGAGACGTTGCAGAATTGAGCACACGCAACTCTGAAGAAGACTAGGCAGTAGTTGAATTCTTCTGAAGTGAGAATCAGGTTTTGTACTCTCAGTATGAGATTGGTTTTCCATCCAGTAATAACACACACACACACACACACACACACACACACACACACACACACACACACACACACACACACACACACACACACACACACACACACACAGTCCATTCAAAGCCCTTAAACCTCCCCTAATGTCACATTTATTACACGAACTGAATGTGGAGTCAAAAGTCCCAGTCATGTCAAAGCAGTTGGAGGCAGTGATGCAGTGTGGAAGTATTATCAAATAATCCCAGTAGGTGAAACAGTTTGGACATTTTTTCATCAGTCCAAACAAAACAAAGTAATGTTCTTCTTCATTTCTGCCGCAGGTTTGGGTTAATGCAGCTGCCCAAGTGTTCAACTCCATTGGAATTGCTTTTGGCTCCATGATTTCAATGTCCAGTTACAACAAATTTAACAACAACTTACTCAGGTAATGTTTGTGTTTTATTTCCAAGCCAATATGTTTGTTTTTTTAGTTGGTTAGTTGTCAGCTTTGGTTTGTACCTTATTTGTCTGTCAGAGGAATTATGCAAAATAACCCCAAGCCATTTTTCACCACACCCTTCAACACAGCAGAAACTCTGTTTGCACTCATTTGCCCCACCTACCTCTACATTACACAAAGTTGGAAATGCGATTGCTGAGTGCACTTGTTGATAGATTCTTCACGTAACATGGCAGAAAATGAATGAGGCTTGACTCCATTGAATCCTTAATACTGTAAATGTTGTCTGTTCCCTCTTTCTTCCTCAGAGATGCTTTGATTGTAGCTGCCACCAACTCGTTCACCAGTATCCTGGCCGGTTTTTGTCGTCTTCTCAGCTATCGGTTACATGTCACACATACATAACCTCCCAGTGGACAACATATCTACAGATGGTAAGCTTGTGGACCATTCGACTTGTAATAGTAAGATTTAATGGCATTTCACTCACTTTTTACACATTAGGGTCAGTTCAATTACAGCTTGAGACTTCCTCAAAACATATGTTTTCCAGGTTGGCATTTGTTAGCAGGAAGTTGCAATGGCACTGGACCAAACTTCAGGCTATGTTGGAGTGGTTCATTTTTAACAGATTTTTCCAGAACCAGTACCCTAGTAATGTTGTGAGGTGGACTCCCACACCTTGCAATGGGTTGAGACAAAAAGGCATCAGGTTACGATGCCAGCAACTGATTAATGAATGAATGCTCCAAAGACATTGAATAACTTTATACTGACGGAAAGAAGAACCTACGAGTCATAACTATGTCAGTCAGCATTAATTTAACTGTCAAATGAACTGAAAATCTGTTGTACTTATACTTTTCACATGCCTGGCATTTTGCAAATTGGACATAATATATTTAGTTATTTAACCAGCTGGGTTACTCATATAGGTAACTCAGCTGGTTGGGACATTTAACAACACTTCGCCTTTTGAAACATTGTGAATCTCGTTACTCACAGTTCATCAGAGCTCCTTATTTTGAACCCCATAACTACACTGTTTTTAAGGACATCTTTTACCTTTAACGTCAAACTCAGAACCAGCTGGAGTTCTTTGTTTCAAGTGTCCCATGGGCCATCCTCTTCCAGTCACTGTATCATGCCGTATTATTCATTACTCATGGAATCACTTTTAAGTGTGTTTTTTCACGCTGTGACATCGTCGGTACATGAAGTTTTTTCCCCAGTCCCCCAATTTATCATCTCAACCAAGCACTGTAAAGTATATAGACTTGGCTGTACAGTAGGCAACTGCCATATAACTACACCTAAACCAATTGTACTATGTACTGTACCGTACAAAGCTACTATTACGAAACTTTTTATCACAGCAATCAGTGTGTCTGGACAGTAAGTACTGTAAATAGCTGTAGAACAGAAGGAACATTTTTATCACAGAGTTGTTGTGACTATACAATGCTGTACAATGTTTCAGGTCCAGGCTTGGTGTTTGTCGTGTACCCTGAAGTCCTCTCCACTATGCCCACCTATCAGTTATGGGCCCCTCTCTTCTTCTTTATGTTGTTGTGTCTCGGCCTTGACAGCCAGGTAAAAGACAACACCAATATCACAAGAAAATCTACAATTGGCAACAAACAAATGGCAAACTTTGATCTCTTGCACATTTCAAAATCTTCACACAGCACTGATGTCGCCATACTAGACCTTAATGAAACGTAAAACTTCGGTACAGATTGACCAAAGGAGTCGTATTGGTGACTGCTTTCTTAAGATGTTCTTGAGCAGCAGGATGTACATTATGTTTCAGTGCTGATCAATATTGTTCTCACCTATTCCAGCCTTAATGTAAACATAGGAATGAATTGTACTTAACATACTAGAGATGGGATTTATGGCTCTTAGAAGCTCAAAAGATCCATTCAAACGATTAGAAATAAGCGGCGTATTATATGTGCACTGTCAACATGAAAACAGCCTGTTACAAACTTATCCTATTCATCTGCGTGAGTGGTCGATGTTTGCCTGCTCTACTCATCTCAGCCTCATAATTGCATCTGACAAGAGGAAGTCACACAATCAAAATAGAATGTTTGTCCTCTTTGTGCCAAAGTTTTGCCACAGTTGAGGTGGCAGTGACCTTCATTAAGGATGAGTACGGCCCCACAGTGATGCGTTTCCTGAAGAGAGAGGAGCTGCTGGCCCTTGCTGTGTGCACGGTGTGCTTTCTCTTGGGGATTCCACACATTACCACGGTACAGTGATGAAGTTGTTTTTGAGCCAAATGTTTCAAATGAAGCCTCCATGTACAGTAGCAACAACTTCTTCTCCTCCCTCAGGGAGGCATATACGTGTTCCAGCTGATGGACCACTACACGGCTGTGGTGTCCCTCATCTTCCTGGCTTTCTTTGAAGTGGTAGCTGTGTGCTGGATCTTCGGTAAGAGAGTTGCCAACTGTAACTTTAAATGTGTAGTTCCAAGCAGAGCGTACAGCTGTGAAACACAAATAATGCTTTGTCAAAAAATGAATGAATGAATTTGTCATCACCATGTTTTCATAGAGTTCATAGAGTTTTTGAACGGTGACGACCCTGATCCCCGTTAGACCACTGGGACTGTTTCATTCTTTTAACTGGAAGTGGGATTCAGGGGTCAGTGGTTACTGTTTGTTTTTCCATCAGGTGTCCCACGACTCGTTTTGATGATCACAAGGATGCAAGGAAAAGCTCCAAACATCTACTTTCGGACCTGTTGGTTTTTGCTTTGTCCTCTTTTGGTGCTGGTAAGTTTGACTTCTGTCTGAATTCAACCTACAAGCTGTTTTACTATGCCAGAGCATCTTATACACACAGTCATAATGTTCCCATTTCGTCAGTAATTCAGTTCATTCATTCATTCATCTTCTCCTGGTTGCTGCGGTTGTGGGTCACTATTGTGCTGGTTGTGCTGTGCCGATCCCAGCTGTAAATGAGCAGACGGCAGAGTACGTTCGCTATGAGACGACAGTACGAACCACTGTTCCACTGTCTTGCTAGTTCAGTTCAGTTCAATTCAATTTTATATTTATACAGCTGACCATGACAAATTACTTGTCCCTGCAATACAACACTGTTTAAACAAACAGGGGAAAGAGGTACAAACCTCAGGGAGAACTCTAGGAAGAGGGATCCCTTTCCCTGTGATGGACAGACCAACAATAGGTGTTGCATGTAGAGACAATGACACTAACAAACAGTGCTGATGAAAAGTGAAACTGTCTCTTCTCCCATGTTTAGTGCATCTTAGTGTCCAGTATTATCCAGTACACTCCTGTTCGCTATGGGACGTACAAGTACCCAGTGTGGTCTGAGTGGCTGGGCTGGGGAATCTCACTGGCCTCTATAATATGTATCCCTCTTGGAGCCATACATGAAATGTATAGAAGCAAAGGCTCCCCTCTTTTGGTGAGTACCAGACCCATTATAACTGTTGAAACGGTGTATAACTCCACTCTATCCAGCATAAACGTTAAATGTAGGAACCTGCTGTTATAGTACAAGTCTTCCTACTTCTTCAAGTGCAGTTTTCACCCATTATCTATTAATTCTTTGAGCTAATCATACATTTATCTTGCTTTTCTCACCCCCAGAGACTTAAAGCAGCAATGACTCCCACTTTAGACCTGGATACTGAGGACCCTCTGCCTGAAAAGCAAATCCTCAGCAGCCCCAGTGTCTGAAGTCAAGGTCGTGATCACACCATGTCCCCAAGCCATGTCTGTGAGACTTGATGGTTTATCGATGGGTTATTATGCTTAAGTGAATCCTATACAAAGAATGAATTATAGCTGTTCGTACGACAAACAGATCACACCTTGCTATTTATGCCAGGTCCCATTTGGTCATAAACTTGTAAATGTTTGGCTCAGCATGTAGTGAGGCTGTCTGTCTGCGTCAGCCGGGCCCTGTGGCACTCTGTGGGTGCTGGACCATGTTCAGAGCTTGAATTGAATGTGGAAGCAAATGGGTATTTGTGTATTTAAATATTTCTGCATGTGATTTTCGTACTTTATTCATACTTTCAAATTGATCATTTGTTGAAAAACCCCACAAGACACATAAGCCGAAGTGTGTTGTTTGACTGACAAACGTGGGCATCTCGTTAATATTCACAGCTCAAATAAATTTCTGTCATGCATTGTTATGTTTTAATGTGTCGTGGAACAAGTACAGTATTTCACAAAGGTGTAGAGACAGTGCCTTCTGCCAGAGACCTGAATGGGATGAATAAATCATTGTCGGATGGGCTACGTTCATCCACGTCAATTGTGTGCTAGATTGTTTTGACCTGGAAGCAGCAGTTAATCACTGACTCTATCTCACAACTCTGGTGAAAACTCAAACCTTAACTTTTTGGACATTATTGTCCAAAAAGCATTCTATTAAGTATCATTGGCCTATTAAGTGTCATTGGCCTGACAAATTCAGATGAGTTCAGATTTTTTACCTTTGTAGGCTGAAATGAATCTGCATCTTCGTTCATTTTGTTATTGTCCACGTACTCAGATGAAGTGTTGTGGTTTATGCTATAGCTGATCCCAGATGTCAGTGGGTGAATGCATTGGATGAGTCGTCACTTCATCGCAGGGCCACATGAAGGACAATTGTTCACAGTCACAACTACGGGCAATTTATAGAGAAAAACCAGTTGGAAGCTTGGTAGCTTTTTGTACACAGAAAGACCCCAGTCAAAATCCCAGCCAGGAGTCAAATCTTGCTGTGTCGCTCACCTGCATCTTGTACAGCTCATATTTTCAAAGTGCCTCAAATTAATTGCTGAGATAGCTGATGCCTGATCGAGAGGCTATTTTTGTACTATAGCTGCTCTAAGATTTGTGTATTTTATTTCCTGTTTGTATGTTTTATTTCACTCCAGTAAAGTTTTTTACCAATTTTTATCACTCATATATGTACTTCATTTCTCTACTACATTTTGACATATGGAATACTGCTGCAAAAATGAATACACATTTAATGTGTTTTGATGCTAAATACATGATTAAATACATATATGGTGGTACAACATTGTAATTTTTCTTGGTTCGGAATTCGAGACTGTTAAAACAATAGGGAGACACCTCATACCAGAATGTTTGTCAAATATCAACCTCCTCAGCATCAGTCAGAGATTGAACAGAATTTATGATATGTCCAGATTTCCTGAAAGCACCTAATGGGTTGTAATTGTTCAATGTAATGGGCGCCGAGACAATGTTCTAAATGTCACACACTGCAGGCTATTATGTCTGAACCTGGTCAGTGATGAAGCACCAAGTGTTGCTCTGTAAAGTGTGAATGTCAATTTAAATTGATACACAAATGACGCCACAAAAACAAAAGGGCGACAGATCGTGTATTGTCACATGCCTCAAGTGCCTTCATGTACCTTGAGTTTTAATGTATTTTCATCAAGCAAACTTGTTTCATGAAGTTGCATTCTGTCTTGTAATGTGATTTTGCTGAATTTTTTTTTTTTTGCTGAAAATTCACTGAGAAAGGAGAAGACATTATTGCAGCTGCAGATTCACTGTGATCACTGTGAAACTGGACCCCTTTTCCTTTAGCTTCTCTCAAAAGAAAACACGTCACTTTTTATAGAAGTACTTTTCAAATGTGCACATGCTAATCACACTTCACAATGTAAATTAAATTGCAGAATTGACTTGCAACAGTTACACCTCTGTAGCCAATAGGTGGCAGAATTGCAGCATAGAATGGGTTACTCTGCAGCTATAGTAGGACATACAATCAATTTTATCTCTGCACACAATGCACCATACATCCTGTTGAGCATGCACACATGTTTTGAGGCTTTATTTTGCTTTAATTAAAAGCAATATATATGCATCTGTCAGTGTGGAACTGGCTGGACTATGTCATTTCAACAGTCTAACATATTCTGTATTTTCTGAGGAGATGATCTTACTGGTGATCTGTTGTTAGTCCTGTGGTGAGCTGTAGCGGGGTCTGCATGCACTGCTCGAAGAGAGTTGTAAGTAAATTAGGCCCTTGTCATAGAATAGTGGCAGTGCCCTTAGCAGATCTGTGCATTAATCAATAACGCTTCCTTCTTCCTGGTGGCAGAGTGTATCTCGGCCACTAAATTTGAGCTTAGAGTGTGTGTGATCAATAGTCACAGGCAGTGGGGCCCTGGAGGCGGTAAATTAATGGTTAGTCTGGCTCTTCAGAGGGAAGAACGCTAGGAATGCACCATGTAAGTGTTGATGGGTTACTGTCCAACTCCTCTTATGGGTTATGAAGACATTTATCTATGCTAGGCAAAGAATTCAAAAGGTAGCTGAATATCATGTTGCATCCATTTGAAATCTAGTATGACCTTTCCAGAGATGGAATATATTGTGCAGCTGTCTGACTCCACCGGTGCACCTGATCCTCACTTCTCCACATACACAGAGCGTCATGAGTGTGATAATACCAGTGCTCAGTAAAACAGTGAGCGCACACGACTGTCCCATCACATTTAATTTGAGTAAGTACGCATATGTGTTCGGATGATTAAGTAAAGGAAACAGGGCTTTATTGCAGCTGGTCACAGCTGTGGTGCTGTGAATAATATAAAATAGTCGGTTCAAAGACAGGAGTTTTATGTCATCATTAAGCAGTTGGCTCTCGCATGATGACTCCATCATGATGATACCGCTGCAGCCCTCGGCTCCTCATCTGGTGAACAGAAACACATGCTTTCCTCAAGGTCTCTGAGGGAACAAAATGCATATAAAAAGAATATCACCTTAGGGAGTTTCAGTGAAGGAGATGGCGTTTAAAGATATGATCGACACAGCTCTCGCTTTTGTGATGTATTAGTCGACAGCCGTGCAGACCTCTGCATGGTCGTCATTTGACAACTTCAACATTAGCTCTGCTACAAAAGGTTGATATACGTCGATTTGCAGCATTCACCTCCTCCGCAGTATTTGTATTCAAGGATAATTCTGGTACAGTGCAGTTCACTCAGAATTGGAAACAACATGATGACCACACATGCACTGGGGATAGATATCCATCACAGATGAGGGAATAAAGCGTAAATCTAATTATGTAAATATATACACTGTAAAAGCGTCATCACTGACAAAGATCACAACATTCACCGCATGCATAAAAGACATTGTCAATACATTTTTACTTTTCTGCACTTGACCTACATGTCATTGTGAAAAATCTGATTTTGGATGTGTCGTTCCCCAGAGAATCGCTCTCTGTTGCGGTTTATTTGATGTGCATTTAGCTGTTCAGTCTCCTGGCAGAACTGGTACACTGGGACTGTCTGGGGTGGCAGCAACCTACAGAGAGACAATTAGAATAAAAAGAATATGAAATGAAGGATCAAAGATTAGTATTTGCATTGTTGAAGACAAGGGCATAAACTGATGGCAGTTCAAATTGTATTGTTCCTTTATGCATTTAACCTGTGTTCTCAGTGTGGATGTACTTGATGCGTTCTGTATGTCTGAGTAAGCTGCATGTGTGTATTTATGTTTTCTTTTTTACTTCAATCCACTAAAATGCTAATTCGGCATATCTTGCAGGCTATTCATATGCAGATCGCCGCTTTTTGAGGCTCGGATGCTTCAGCGTGCTCCTGCTTCACAGTTGCCTTTGTTTAATAAGGAATCTTTGGCGCTTGCTTTCCGGCTGTTTGGCATGTGCATACATAACAAGTCTGTCCCTAACAAGAGCTCACCTCCTGCTGTAATAAGGCCACAGCTTACAGCATCAGTTGGCTTTTCTCTCAAATATGAAGTGTTGTTTTATGCTTACTAAGATGCATTGTTCATATGTTTCCCTGACTTTTTTTTCCACACACCAAAGGTTTTATTCCAACTGTCACCTCATTGTACAGGATTTGCTGCCTAACTGGTAGATCAGTTTCACTGCTGTGTGCACAAACAGCACCTTGTAAATGTCAGTTTCATGCTTTGTGCTCTTAATATGCTTATGACTGCGTAGTGGTATTTTACAAGTGCATGCAGTTTTGTCATAGATTGTCTTATTTATATACACACAGGCGTGACAGATCACTTACGTCTTTGAAAAGGCCCTATGATTGAGCTGCCAGCTGAACAGAAGAGGGTTTGGGAATTCCTGCGATGTCTGTGCAGATTTTATTATATTTGCATGATAAGAACTAATAGCTTTCCAAAAGAATGACCTCTGTACTGCATTTTGAAGGATGACATGACAAAGCAGCCGCGCTCCGGCTTATTGAAAGAAATGTCCAGCGAAGAAGTGTGTTGCATTTCAATGAATTTGCAGGGTGAGAGGATGATTAAATGCAAAGTCTCCTCTCACCAAACTGTCTGATGTTTCCTGTTTATTACCAATCTAAATATATACAGTATATCTGACTCGTTGGGTGTTGGCATAAACAAATTCTAATGAGGTCAAACAGAAATTTGAATATTTCTCATCTGCTTAACGATAGTGGAGGATTGAATTTGGCCCTGAGGATGATGAAAAAGTCACACATAAAGCACACATAAATCACAGGTCTCACTGCTAACTCATACACTTCAACCGGATGGAATTATATTAGCATCGATTGAGCAGCATTCAAATTGTTTCTGAGATTATCCTTTGTTAAATTTAATAGAGATTACCATTCTAGTCGGTGCTAACCAACGATATATAATCTCATATGAATACCCACACTCAGCTCGCTGTGTCTTCATTCTCTGTGAATGTGGCTGTGTGTCATCTGCTACCAGTAATCTCCATTTTTGGACTCAAATGATGATCCCTGCACACCACAGGGCTTGTTAAGTCCCATGCAGATGGCTGGTCATGAATACATATCCAGCTTTACTCCGAGGCCTCTTATAATAGCAGATTCATCAGCACAAGTACCTGCCCATCTGCCCCCCCCCCCCCCCCCCACCACCACACCCACCCACCGCGCATCAACAGCAACAAAACTAATAGAAATTAACTTTACTCTCAATCTCTGTAGCTCTTAGTGAGAATTGAATCTGCATATGTTAACAAAATCCCTGCATCCTATCAAGTTTGAAAATTAGAGAATTAGTGAATTGAAAATTAGACCCTCTGAAATAACTGTTAAGTTTAAAGTTTATGAAATTATAAAATATCCTAATGATCAGTCAGACAAAGGTTGTACTTATGATAAAACGAGTGTTTTTGAAACAGAAACTAGATGGGGAACCCAATGAAACTGCATGCAAATTGCAATTGTAAATGGCAACAACAATAAGCATTGTATTTGCATTCTATTTTAGAGGGGAGAAGCAGATGTTAGATAAACTCATAGAAAGGATTTCATTGATATCAAAACGCACGCAGAAATGGCGACTATTCTCCTAGATCGGTAAGAAGCTAACTCGCTAGCTAACTTAGCTAACGTTACTTGTCGGTCAAATCCCTCTTCAACAACGTTACTTATGTTCATTCTATGACGTTGACCCTAGATATTAGACATTACCGGTCGTGAACCATCTACCTCCACTCCCAGTAAACGGATGGACTCAGTCCTCCCGTCCTGTCCACTATTGACGTTCACTTTCACCATTTGTGTCTATATATTCTATCTATTTGTATTCACACAGGTCTCATACACCACCATGAACATACTGAGAAGTTCCGTCGGATGTTTGTCAAATCATCACACAAATCAGAGAGAATCCTAAGCGGGCAGGATGAAAATGAATAAATGATAACAGGCTAATAATAGGTGTCTGCTATAGACATGTCTCTAATTGATAATGGATAACAGAGCAAATGTTAAATACTGTTTTAAAATGTTTAAATGTACTGATTAGTTGAAATTCGTAGTTATTCTGTAAGATTCATCACTTGACATGTATGTTGCAGACTGATCACTGGACGCAGTTGGCAACCTGGCTGTTTTTTTTTGTGTTGCAATTCCAATGCGACCCCACTAGATGTCGGTATTCTGCCAATTTTTACATAGTTTACCTTAACTTTAACTTGTAAATTGTGTCTGTCAAACTGTCAAACTGTATATGAACATTAATGTTGAAAATAATGATTGAAGTTGAGTGTCACAATTACTGCAGACACGTATAAAACTGTATTCCTTTGTTGTAATTCTTTAACTTCCTCCAACATGCGTTGGCATCGGTTCTGTTTTCGACTGTTTGGACAGAGTGAACATTGACAGGAACACACACTATCTGACTTTCTCCTTTTTGAGGTCATCTGCAGTAATTTATGGTCATGGTGGCAGCAAAGACAGAAGTGAAGGAGGCTGTCACTTAGACAAATTGCATCAGAAAGTGGGTCAACTCTCCTGGGCATGCTCGGAATGGATGATGGTGACACAACTGAGCTGCTGTTTGACAGCTGCTTTGAAATCAATATATATTTTTCATGCAGTGTTAATAAACAGCAGACACTCACTGAGGTTGAAAAGCACGTTGTGACAATTTAGAGATTAAGCTGACAAACTGAATGTTGAGTGTTTTTTTGAGTGTGTGTTTCCATCACTTTGCACATGTCTGTATGTGTGTGTGTCTCTGTAAAGGACTTTCACTGATGTATTATTAGCTATGCAGGGCTGCTCTTCTGGAGCTGGCTAAAACAATTTGGCACCCTGCAATTTCCTGAAGAGACACAATACCCAATTACTCGATTGAACATTTGCATTCAACAATAAACAAACGATGCAGACAGAATAAAAAATCAGTTTTACTCTATTGTGGGTTATTGAAGAACACACATTGAAAATATATAATACCTTAAAGTCAATACATCAGAGCAGGATGTATCAGAGCAATTTGTTTTCACAACAAAATAATTAGTGCAACATTTCTGTATTTGTCCATCACACAGACAGACTCTAGTAATGGGAACTGATTTCTTATGTGCTGACAGTTCTTGCTTAAGTTCATTTCAACCATTTTCTCATATTTATTGGAAAGAAAGAAAGACATTAGAAGGACCCAAATGGATGCAATTAGTGCCATAGTGAGTAAGAACGCCATATGCAACCATGGGCAACTGTCCTCATTAAAATTGTTATTGCCAGGAATAGGTTCTGATTGCGCAGTGCCTGACAATGTTGTATCACCAAAGGCAGTTTAAAACTAATACTGGATGGATCCATTATTACCCAGCAGTAACTCCTAAAGTTGCGGAAAATATGATATTCTGAAATTTGTCAATGTCCCATCCTCAAATAGTGCTTTGCTATTCTGGTTATATTTGTAAAAGATAGTAAGAGAATTACCCCACTGTCTCACACACATACACACACACACACACCCTTTATCCTTTGTCTCTGTTGTCACTCATCATCCACGCTGCAGCCATTAATAATTGAAGATGAGAGTTTGTGCAGACAGAACATGAGAGGTGGCGTCTCAGACAGACAGTTTGGCAGATACGAGGGACTGGAGCAAAGCCACTTGAAAGCATGAGTTTCTTGTCTGTTCTTCTCCAACTTTTTAATGTTTTTAGTCTTTGAATTGTTATCATGTTGAACTCGTAACAACTGGATGTTTTTTTATTATAAACATGTGTTTGAGGTGCATTTGAAGACAGCAGAGAATTATTGCCTCCAGACGTTTCACCAGGCTAAATCTGTTAATGAAAGTACAGCAGTAGGTCTAACACACATCAGAAGGAGTCAGAGGTACCAGTAATTATCTTCAGCACTGTGGGTGACATTACTGGCACAGTTAAATGAAATAAGACTGCCAAAGAAACAACATCCATCTTGAATGACAAACAAGACACAGCAGAGTCTAAAGGATCCAAATAAACACTGCGAAGGAATCATGATCGTCTTATGACTGGAGATGCAGGTCTCCACCAGTACTAGCCCGCGCTGCAGCAATGACATTGAGACACTTCCTGAATAGCAATTACAGTGTAGGGTTCATTTCACAGCCTCGGCCTTCCAAGCCGGATTTTTTTTTTGGATAAATGTTAAAATTCTTGCAGTAGAAATGGATTTGTTGATTGATTGCTATCGCTTCTGCCAGGGATTTAAGTTGAGTACGTACTCAGGATAATCTCATCATTAATTCATATTTCTAATTAATTCAGTGTATCCTTTAAATAATGCAGGATTTTTTTTGGTTGTTTTCAGTTGAGAGTGTTGCTGAATTATTAATGCCAGTAGCCATCACTGGATGTAATATATGAGGTCTTCTACCTTAGTAAATCCTGCCCATGCAGCCACTTGGCCTTTATGAGAAACAGACCCCTGTCTACAACAGGAACTGCAACCGAGGATGTTTCATCGCCATTCGTTACACTAAAACCCCATATGTCACGCTGCTGCCTGTGCAGCCTGAAAGAGCTATAATCAGGTTTGGTGTGCAGCGAATGTCAACTGGAGTCTAATGTTGAAAATAGACCGCTGCACATAACTGTGTGCACAACGACTACAATAGCAAATAGCCTTTGTAGTAATGAAGTCATTGGCAGCTCATCAGTTCAGTCCACACATCAAGGACACACAAAGAATAAGTTAGCGCCGCTGTCGTCAGTGAAACAGTCACTCAGTATTGTTTTTTTTTTTTGTTTCAGTCACAATCTGTATCTGTGTTTGTTGTGAAGAACACAAACTGACTGATTTTGTAGGTTTGGGGTATATATGATGAAGATGAAACTCTAGACCAGGCAAAAGTATCTGAATAACAATTCAACAGAACATTTCATTAAAAAAAAAAAAAAAAAAAACATCAGAAAACCACAAGCAGACAGATTTAAATAAACAGTTTGACAGCAGAAACAGAATGTTTTTGCTCTTTTTGTGTGATCACGATTACTGAGGAAAGAACAATAAAGAAATGCAGTCACAGAATGTTTTTTGTTTTCTCTTTTTTTATGCTGCAAAGCAATATATCAAGACATTTTGGCTTCAGCACCGGCCAAAGTTATGTGGGAAAATTGTTTGGGATCATGACAATGTGGTTGTATTCAGCAGAGGTTAAGTCTTAAGTCTTGAGTAGTCCAAGAATAAAATAATAATCATAGAGGCACCACAATAACAGAATTTAATGTAACATGCTGAAAACACTGGAGCAAAAAATAAATGTAACATGCTGAAAACACTGGAGCAAAAAATAGACTCACAACAGTGAAACCTGCTTGTATGATTGCAGCTGTTTGCCAAAAAGCTGCCTGCAGAGTGGGACACGTGTGTTTATTACTTGAAAGGTCAAACCAAGTGAACAGCACCAGTTATTGACTGAGTTATTCCTGTGTCAAATCAATGAGCTATCCAATCAACCATTCAAAAATCGTCCTCGTGAGGCTGCTCAAATCAAATCAAATACAGTGAAGCAAAACCCACATGTACGAACACATTGTTTTTTTAAGCGCAGCGTTTCAGCGTAGATCCCTTTGGGATCCAGGGAGTGGGTGGGACTGTCGAGCAGGCAGATCATGAATCACTACACAAGTCAATAAGCATGACACGTGATTATCTACAGATTGACATGAGGAACTAACATAGTTTGAAGAGTCACACTTGAAAAAGGCTAAAGTAAATGCCAAATCAATTTGCAAACCGTTGGGTCTCAATGTTTTTATACTGACCTACAAAGATGCAAAGGATTGATTTGAGCTGCAGCAGCACACAAATACATGTGCTACCTCATAGCAAGCACTGGTGTGTACTTCATACCGATAAATATCTATATGCCGTTTTGTGTTTCTAATTCTTATGGAAATAGCGAGTGGGTGGAGAGAGGACAGAGCCGCATGCCTAAGACACAGACGTAGGTGAGTGGAAATGTTTTATTGAAGTATTTGCTCGCATGAGAAAAATGCCTGACACGGGAGCAGTAAAGTAGAGGAAGAAAGTACCCACACCACATACAGTATCTCTACCAACTATTATATTTTTAGCTATTGTGGCATTCTGTTTGCAGATGTTCACAGAGGTAAAACAAAGAAAATAAGAACTACATTTATAACACGTGGCATTTGCATACCACACCAATGGCTGTAGCGCCGTGACAGACAACCATCAGGCAGACCCAAACATGGTGGCATGACAGGTGACATGCTTACAATTTGTTTAAAAACCCGAAGGAACTAACGACCTGAGGTATATGTTGGATTTGGACTTGCTGGAAAAACTAACTTCCCTCCTCCCCAAAGGTCTCTGTCTCTCTCTGACCTCTGCATTGAGAGTATTTTGAGAATCCTCTCGGACGACCTTTGCCCTTTCACTGCTCAAAGTCTTGCTAGACAGGTAGACAGAAGGAAATCCAAGCTTTCACTGGACAGGATGGAAAGAACTCACACTCACATGTGCAGTTTTCAAAGCAAACTGCCAAATATGTTCCAGGTCTTATTTTTTACATTAATGGATTTTCTGTTTTATTTCAAACACATACTTGGACAAACACAGAATATAAAAGTGTAGTATTGAGTGTAGTATTTTAAAATAAATATTACTTTTCATTAGTTTTTATTCCTCAAGATTTCTACATTTGAAATGTAGGTGTGCATTCACAGCACCCACTGGCTGTTGACCTTTCTGCATAAATTTAGGTTTTCTCCAAGTACTCCAGCTTGATCCCATCACCCAGAAAAAAAACAGGGTTTGATTTCTCTACATGCTAGTGCTATGATTGACGGGCGACCTCTCCAGGGTGGACTCTGCATGCTTCTCGCTCAATTTCAGCTGGCATTTGCTCCAGTTGCATTTACTGCCTGAAGGCAAAATATTTCCCTCGGCCTCTTGGGTTGTTCCCTCGCCAAAGTGTTCTGACTTCACTCACATCATCATCAGACTGCATTATTGTCAGTGTCAGTCACCTTCTCCAAGAGTCCATTGGGTTTAGTTGTCTCATGAACTTCACCTCTTCAGTCAACAAAAAGTTTGTGGTTGTCTCAAGTTTTATATTTTACTTAAAAAAAACTGATATAGGTTATTATGAAGACTCAAAATCTCACCAAGAATTTTTGTCTTATTTGTAGTTTGTACACTTAAAATAAGACACATCACCTGAAAGTGACAGTGGGACAAGATTTTTTTTGTTTGAAACAAGAAAAAAACACTCGCTCCACCAGCAGATTTTTTTTTTACTTTTTTAAGTAAAAATTTGCATGAAAAGTGAAGATTATGTATCTAAACCAAGTTACTTTTTCCAATGATGTGTCCAGTTTTAAGTGTAAAGAGTTGTTGTTTTGTTTCGTGTTTACTAGAAATTAGACAAATATTGTAATAAGATTTAAATTTTTTGCAGTGCAGACCCTTAAATCATTAAGAGCAAACACTTGTGGTTTCCTTTCCACATCCTCTAGAAATCCTTATGGAAATTTATGCAATGACTCCTTCGATGAATATTTGAGGGGAACTTTAGCTATACGTTAAATGAATAAATGACAGTGAAGAGCTGGTAACCTGCACACGTTAAGCTGTGATCACAGAATAAATCTACCCGTCTCATTTTGTGACTTGCTGAGTAAACGGCACCTACAAAAGGATGTTTACAGGAGCTCGCGCCTCCTTTACTCTCAGGATGATGAGGTGGCATTACAGTGCTGTTGTTTCTTTGTTCCTGATGTGCTGCAGGCAACATTTACATTCCCAAGTGTGCTTTGCCTAGTTCTGATTTCATGTGACAATTAATGAGGCTTCAAAACACACACAAGCACAATGGCTCTCTGACAATAGTATTTGCAAGAGCAGTGAGTGTCCTGATTTCATGACAGTGTCCCTGAAGAAACCTGAACCGGAATATAAGTCAGCACCGATGGGGCACACGTTGACATCTGACATCAGTATGAGGTTTTTGCATGAGATGTAGACGAGGAAGCAAACAAGACTGTTGTCAGTCTTGTAGCATCTGGGATTGTGTTGCACATGTCTAGAGAGCACATTGCAGACACGTGACATGTCAGTTGCTTGTTTGTCATGAAAACACTGCGCTGGCTTCATACTCATTTCTCATGAGGTTGCGTTTGTTCACACAAGCTGCATCCCCTGGGTAAATACATCCCTTTGAATACGAGCAGGTGAGGCGAGGAATGTCGCATATCTGTCTTTGATAGAATGGCCTCATCCTTTGTGCTGAGCTTTCTAAACTTTGGCTAAACTACAGTGTGTTGGGCAACGATTCCCCTGGCATCCCATCAAGCAGCGTTCATCACCATTATGTTCTGAATAAACAGGGACCAAAAACAGCCCTTCCACCCCTGTGACCGTGTGTGTTTGGTGGGAATTAGATCGGGGCCTATCAAGGAGATTTCTTTTGAAATAGGTTTTTCCGAAAGAGGTTCTGTGAATGCAACATTTTAAAACATTGCAATGGAGCCAATGTTAGCCTCCAGGTCCCACATGTGGCCTGGGGCCCCAAGATATGTCTACCTTGCCTGTTCACGAGCGCCGCCTGGATTTATGAATATTCTAATGGAGGACAGAGATCCAAGTGAAGCATTTTATGTGCAGCTGATCTATTTGTTGCATTGTGTACTACGTATCTAGGCACACAAAACTCATTTGTCAGATCCTGACATGAAACAGGACTGTGGGAGGAACGATTCAACTGGTCACAATCGGAAAATGAAATGAAAGAGCATTTTTCATACCCCGCCATGCCACCGCCGACGCATCCTCATGATAGAGGCTAGATTGTTCAACAATGGGCCCATTATCATCTGTTTACTTCTGTCAGTGCATCTGGGCGGGTGATAACCAGTGGTAATCACACACAGGCTAATGCACACACACACACACACACACAACCAACTGCTGGTTTGATATGCAGATATGGCCAAGTTTGACGTTTGTGTGTGCATGAACCCCCCTCCTACCCCCCGCCCCCGTTTATGACCTCCAACAATGCATCTGTCTGTGCTATTCAGAAAAAGCCTCGTAGGAGAGATGTTTTGCATTTTTCTGTGAAAGTGGATATACAGAACAGGACCTTCCACAGTTCAGTCTGTGCCATTTTTGTCATCCCAAACACAAAATGTTCCTCTTGTTGCTGGGCTGTGGTCTGGTCTGGTCTGGTCTGCTTGATACATCATGAGTCATATCAACAGTGGAGTTTGTGATTTGAAACTGGCCCTCTGACTTAGAGTGCATCACTGAGTCCACCACAGAGAAGGAGTACGAGTAATTGTAGGTGACAGCGCCACGGGCGACAGCACATACAACAACCAACCCATGACTTGATGCTGCTGAAATATGCAGAGTCATCTCAGTTGTGTCAGCACAAGATCCCTTAAGGATACCAGCGTTGAGCTCGTAATAAGTGAATGGCTTAGTCACTCTGCAGGTGAGCTTGAAGGGACACAGTCAGCTCTGACAAAGCTCAGGTGATTCAAAGCCACAAAATCTCACAAAATTTCATTAACGCTGACATGGTTTGCTTCCCAACCAGGCCAGGATGTGCTCTTTAAAAATATGCATTATGCTGTTGCTCTAAGCCCCAGATTCTATAGCCGTGACTTTCAGGGACAGAATGATGAATCTCAGTGAAGAGTTCAATTTACACACAAGGAGATTTGTCGTTAATCATAATGGATGATCGTCCCAATGTGACAAGTCCTGCGTGCAGCGGCAACGCACAGCAGGCGAACATCTGGAGGTGGAGTTGATTGAGTAGCGAAGCGGAAACAGAAATCAGGATTAAAATCTCAATACACATCAGGCAGAAAATCCATCCTGTGGGTCGAAATGTGACAACATAATGTGTAGCAGCGTCCGATGTTTGATTCTGTGCCATTTTCTCACGCAGTGATGGAGAGCTTTGTTCTCTGTTCAGGTCACACACCAACTGTCATAAATGACCTCTGTCTAATCTGGCCACACACATGCACACATGTCTGTACAGTTATCATTGTGGGGACATATTGCTGGCTGAGCATTTGCCCTATCTTGACCTTTATCCTCAGCATGATAGCAACGTATGCACACGTTTCTGATAAAATCCTGGTGACTTACATGGATAACTAATATCTGTCCATTCAAAGGTTTGTATGGGACATCGCTGGTCTGTTCGCCCTGAGATGGATCCTTTTTCTGTGACTCTTCTTTTTGGTTGATCCTTATTAGAACTGAGGGCCAAAGGACAGGCAGTGTCACGCTGTACAGTTGAATGTTATTAGCTGCCACTTGCTCTTAAACTAACTTAAACTGGACTTAAACGCTTACACCAGGGTCCTGCCTCTTTTTGACATCTGCCGGCTCCCCACACCTGATTCACATGGGCAGCCTTCGTCAAGCTCTGCAGAAGCCTGATAGCGGGTTGTTCATTTGAATCCAGGGTGTTGGAGCAGAGAGAGGTCTAAATAAAACATGCAGCATGGGGGTGGTGGTGGTGTGTGCGGTGGGGGTGCGTGTGTGCTGCCTTACACTCAGGCTACATACACACCAGTGGCGGCTGCTTCTCTTTCAAACACGGGAAGCCCATTTTAGCCTACATCATAAAAACTGTCGGTTTATTTTTTACACAAAGTCGTTCCTCTTGTATGGTATGTATTTCATTAAAGTGTCTGATATGTACAAATTAAAATATCTTGATTCTAGACATCACATGCAAAATCTGCAGGGGTCTGACCTGGGTAAGTGTGTGTGTGTCAAACATTCATTTATTTGTCATCTCCTGCTTGGTCCGGTTGTGCTGGAGTCGATCCCACTTGTCAAAGGGGGCGAACGGCAGGATACATCCTGGATGAGTCGCCACTTCATCGCAGGACTATTTCAAAACCACTCAGCCTTTTAGACAATTCCTGCAAGCATCACGCAGCAGCCCAGCGTCCTGACCTGCCGTTGTGCCCGATGCTGATCTTCCCTGAAGGTGGTGATTTTGCTGTTTATCCTATGGACCAGTCCAGTTTCCTCTAGTGAAAAAAGCTGTTCTGAGCCCAAAGAATCCATTGAATTTGCACTCCAACAGATTTTTAATGCACCGTACAGCAATGGGGGAGCATCAGACCTGTAATAAACAGCTGATTTTACACAGATAGAACTCAATTAATATGAAATGTAAACTGGACAGAACTGGGATATATATTTTTGGACATTTTCGAGGAATCAGCTGTGCTTGCAGTGTTAAAAAGGATGCTTGTTTACAGTACTTATACTGCACTCAAAGTGCCTCACTGTTGTATTTACCCATGTACACACATTCCCATTACCTGGCAGAAGCCGTCAGACAAGGTGCACAGTTGCTAACACACATTCACACACTGATGACACAGCATCAGCAGCGGTTTGGGGTTCAGTGTCACTTTGACATGAACGTCGGAGGAGCCCACGATTCAATCTAGCAACCTTCTGATTACTGGACGACCCAGTCTACCTCCTAAGTCACAGTCGCCTTCTGATGCACACACTTCTGGCTGGAAAAACTATTATCTTCAAATACATTTTTGCCTTTCATCCACATGCAAACCTAGTATTAGGTCACTGACAACTATCATTTCAGAAATTCAGAATTCCTTTCATTTCATGCACTTACAAACGCAGCTGTTCCATTATGTAGATGAGCAGAAGAGAAGGACTAGTTGCTCCGAGGTCCGTTGACACTTACAGATCCACGCCTGCCAACATCGATGACAGACTGGCACAAAGCACTGGATGGTGGGAACTCATCCTACTGCTGTGAAAGCTTTACACCAGGTAATCAGAAGGTTTGGTGTGGTCATGACAGCACTGAAGGAGTATTAACTTGGGAAAAAACTCTCCAACTATGTGTGAACAAGTCTGTATCTGAAAATATCAGTTTATATTGTGTATTGGGGGTGCGTTTTTCACAAAATAAAAGTCACACTTCTAAAACTTCGACAACGTACAATTGTGATTTGCAGGTGTTTCTTTTGAATGGTGTAAGCGCATAAGTACGGTGGCCGACATGGGTCAAACGCATAAGCTGTAATCCTCGTAAATACCTGTCCCGTGAGCGAGACCCTACTATGAGGAGGGTGGAGGTTCAAAACATTAGAACAGACAAAATGTCGTCCATGGCATCCAAAAATGGGATTTTTATTCCAACCTTCCCCCCGCTTCAGCTTTTGCACAGAAGCCGTCTTTCAGCCAGGACACGTCGTTTCAGCATTTTCCACTTGCTGCGGAGGATTACGCCCTCATTTCTCTTTGTAATTCGTAGCAGAACTCTAGTACTACTTTGCTGTTGTCTGCTGTCAAGAATGGTGGTCATATTGTTCTCTTGAATAACTTTTAGGCAATACCCTCCTCCTCCGTCCATGCATACCACACCTTCTTCACTTGACGTGAACTGGTCACGTGAACACGTCCCATGACGCGTGAATGTGAAAAAAGTGTTTCCATTACCCTTTTGTGATACACCTCTATATCGACACGTCTGAAAAAACACCTTACGAGAGCGTAAAAACCTTTTAGCGATATTTGAGAGTTTCTTTTTGAAGGTTACAATTCGCGATTCTAAGGATAATGGAAACGCAGGCAATAGGAATATGAATGGAGAAATAGGTCAGCACTGCAAAGAGCTTCAGTGCCATTAAGGTTAAAAAGTGCTATAAAATGTATTTTATACCTTGACCCCAAAGTTTTCTCAGAGTGTGGCATAAACAACATAAGTACTAAGGGCTTAAGTAACCTCGAGCCAGCTGTTTTCATGGCTGGTTACTTTCTCTTATTACTTCTCCTTTTCAAATGAACACCGTTTATACGTCTGGGAATGGCGAAGAGTTGAGTCATATATGACAGAAAACCGAGCGGGCGGACTGTCTGCATGCGTTATGTTCCCTCAGCCATGCTGCTATTAGCTGTGGAGGAATCCCCGACGGTGTGTGGGGACACAGGAGGACAGAGCTGGACGGAGCAGGAGTGCGGTCCCGCTGCTCGGCTCGGTGCTGTGTCTCTTTAAGTACAGCAGGCAGTGCTGTTGGTCCGCGGAGGCGCGCAGGGCGCACGGTGCGGCGCTGCCTCTCCGCAGCGTCACAAGCCTTTCACCTCTTCAGGCGACTGAAGAAGGCGGCTTTACAGCCACGGGTTGACCCGAGCAGGTGGCGGGAGTGAGACAAGTGTGGGCTGTCTGGAGTGGACCGGGGAGCCTACGGGGCCATTAACATGACCGAGCGCCCGGAGCGGGAAGCGGCACATCCATGGTGCGGTAGATTATTGAACCGCGCTGAGACAAGGGGACCGGCCAACTAACGGGAGTTGACTGCGGATGAAGACACCACAGAGGGCAGCTTTTAGGAGAACATGTTGCTGTTTTTTCTGCGCGCGTCTGACGTGGAGATGAAACGTCGTGAACCTGAGAGATGACCAGCAGAGTTGTGTGCTTTGGTCCGCCACTTCAAGCCTTCTTCTGAAAGCCTGACTGGTGTTTGAGGTGAGATCTTCTGAGTCTTCCTGTGGAGTCCTACTGCTGATTGGATGGAACAGGGGAAATGTTGCAGCTGGGTTGTGTAAAAGCTGCACCCAGGCTTGCTTCAGGTGTTCAAAGTGTGCATGGTCTCCGGAGAAACAATCTGATTAATGGAATGATTCTGTTCTGGAGTTCTTTTTAGGTTTCGAAAGATCATTTGAGCTGTAAGATCTGTCTTTTTTACAGTCAACATGCTTTCTTAAGAACTTAAGAGAGTTGTGTGGGGTCTGTCAGATGCTTCCTCTGGCAGTGGACATTTAATCTGCATCAGTGTTTTAACTGGGAGCCCGGTCCAACTTACCATTTACCCCAAAGTGTGAAGTCATTAGAGGCTTCCTGCTAATTTTTAACCAGCACTGACAATCAGCAAACAGCCAGAACCTGACCTGCATTTCCTTCCCCCATTTATTTTGTCTGTGGCTTCAACTGACGTATATTTCCGTCTATAATGGTCTTCTGGTTATTCTGTCAGCGTGTGGCTGTCTCATCTAAGTACTGTTATGTTATTGTCATTGTTTCATATTCACAGCCCATACCTCATAAAACAAAACCAAAACCAACCCACAAACAACTGGCATTCAACTTATATTGTTACAATATCTGAAAAGCTGAGCTACTTACCATTCAGTATTTTGTTTGTGGGGTCACAGCTGACAGAACGTTTTTGTTCCACCAAAAAAAGGAAACAGGCTTCTATCTGAATGCCTGCCAGCTATTTAAATATGAAGACTGTGCCTTTTTTTAAAAATGATTATAATCTGAAAAAAGCTGAATCAGGAAAAAAAAAGTCAGATTACATAATCAATCAAAATCCTTATTTACAGCACTCGCCTCTGCTGGTCATCATTTTAATGATTTTCACATGAGCAGTGTACGCCCCCTCATAGATCCCTGTAGATTCCTGCAGCTACACAGCTAAAACTGTAAAAACAGAAGAAAAAGAACAGTGCTTGCTAACAATACTGTTCAAATCAGTTGATTAATGGCACTAATTGGTTATGCAGCTGTTCGTTCAGCTCTTGGGATTAGAGTGAATAAACACCATAGAGCACGACAGGAGCCTCAGGCATTCCAGCGGGAATGCAGCACTCAGTTCATCGCTCCTGAAACTAGACCAAGCAGAATTGATCAATACTTGGAACATCACTGTAAAACTGAAATGATCGCTCACTTCCATGTTCTATGAGGATTTAACCCCTTTGGTGGAAAATGTTTCAATCCTATTACACCGATAATGCACTTTCAGGCACACCGCGAAGAATTTTCTGGACTCTGATTTCAAAAATAAAATGATCTAGCTTTCACTGTGGACAGGCAGAGGCTGTGCTCTCACTTTAGCTCTGTGCTCCTCGAGGTCGAGGTGAGCAAATCTGAGAGAAAAACTCCTGAAATTCCTATTTGTACACTGAACAATGAGCGCGTGCCGTTCCCTCTGCTGCTGTGACAAATCACGGTCAGAATTGCTGCGTTTTTCAGTCACCAGGAGTCCCTCCACTGTTACAGTTAAACGGAGCATCAGCCTCAACAATTATACGGCACATTTGGTGTTGAATTTTGGAGGAGTTCATCAGAGGCAAGCTTGGCTCCTGCTGCAGAGGAGAACTAAGGCACCCTTCTCCCAAATATGAAGTCTTTTGTAGCGACAGGGTGGCCGACAGCAGACTGTGAAGGCTTTGAATTCCTCCAGAGCTTATCTCTTCATCCTCTTGGCGACCTCTCAGGGACGTGCCATGGATGATATTCAATGGCTGTGGCCTTTGAAGATCACCAGAGGAGCTGACAGGAATTCAAGCATGCTGTCTTGGGCATGCTAGTACAGTGAAATAACAGGGCTGTTGTCGGACGTGCGTTCCGGATATATCACCATCAAGTAACGATGTCAGGATCCTCATTAGAGCTCTTACAGAAATAGCTTGGCATCACACACTCTGCAGCAGAACAGCATTAGAAGTTTTGAACATGGTGGCATCAGCTGAATTGACTCATCGTTTTTGGCGACATCTTGTTCACAATAACTTTTTCCTTTACAGAAAGCTTCATTTTAGAAGGGATCATCTTCTCACGGATCCAAGGAGCAGGTCAACCTTGCTGCATGCACATTTCAGACAGCTTTTCAGCTTAAAGAAGGATTATTCTCAACACTGGACCTTTTCCCTAAGACGTATCCAGATAATCACTGCCTAGACAGGTGGTATAGAAATACAAGGGGTTTTATAGCTAGATTGTAACCAAGTGCAGATTGTGGCTCTGCACTTATCCATGTGGGAATAGGAATCTTTAAGCACAACTGTGTGTATTGAATAGCGCAGACAAAACCCACAGAATCTACATTGTGGAGAGCTAAGAACGCTAACGCTCCATTGTCTGTACAGAATATGGAGTCTGTGGCTTAAAGCTTTTTGTTCAGTGCGCAGGTAGTAATGGTGAAATAAAAGATGAATGGACAAATCAACCTGCTGCTGAAGCTTTTCATACTGTTGGGTACCCTGCTGAAGGCATGGAGACTGTTCTATCCAATCAAGCCTGAGGGGTTGAATTGTGTCATCGTGCTTGTGCACACTTGTGTGTGTGTGTGTGTTAGCATCCCATTAGCGTAACACATTGTAATCCAAAAGTTCATTCAGATTGTGTTCCTTCTATTACATGCAGTTCCTGTTCGCTTTGTAAAAATGACTCATATTTTACATTGAGTTTTTATATACTAATATGATTAGTAATTCATTAATCTTCCAAGACTTTGTCCCCAAACTGGGATCTCGGCATGTGTACCTGACAGGGTCTTGGATGGGGCACTCCTGTCTGTTTCATTCTGACTCATGAGGGTGTTAATGTGTGACACCATGTACACATGGGAGGCAGAGGCGTTGATATGTATCTGTGATCTGTGTTCCTGTTCACGTGTGAAAGATTGAGGAAAACGCAGGAGTGTGAGCGTTATGGAGAAAATGCAAAAAAGAGCAGAGGAAAAGGGGCAAACTGTGTAAGTAGAAGGCAAATTGACTGCGGCCCATGATTGACCTTAATGGTTGCTGAGATTAGCACGTCACCGCTGTAATTGCACACCTCGCCTCGCAGATCTGCTTTCCTTTCTTCAGTTTGATTCCTGCTGCACAGGAAACGCTTTGTTGGTGACAAAACGCTGGGCGGCTCCGTGTTTTTTTTTTTTTTTTGATATCTACTGCACCAACCGAGCTCCAACTTGGCAACTCTTGGCACTTTAAAAAAATCTTTTAAAAGATTTGGTCCATCATGGAAACTGGAGGGGAAAATGGTCTGAGTGTGAGCGTTAGTCGGAGAGCCATTTATCTTCTGGTAATGGCTGACCAAAGCTCTGCGGAATCTCCTCTGTACGTTTCCACACACTGGAGGGGAGAACAACAAACAAGTCAGAGTTTGTTTCCATTAACATGTTGACTGAACTGACCTGACCTGGTTGGAAATTTTTATGACCCTACAGGCATATGAATTTTAAATTTCCATTCGTTGCAAAAAAACTTTAAACTTAAAGCATCCACATCAGTGAGCTTTGTAGAGCATGTGGTAGTTTATCTCTGCAAACACATCCATGTCTACCTGGAGGAATTAGACAGATTTGTTGTTAAAGATGTCAGGAGATGTTGTCGACAATACTGCAGTACCGCAGCAGGATCCCCGGTGTGATAAAGTATCAGAAGGAGCACAGTCCCCCCTCTGGGACTGTCAGCGTTTGCAGTCAGTGTCAGCAACATCCTCAGATCTCCTCTCTGAATTCTTGGATCTAATTGGGTTGTCACATTGGCTCGAGAAATTTGTCAGGTTGCTGTGAGATGAACTACGGCTGCCAAATTAAGACGTGTATCCTGCTGTTCCTGCGCGGTCTCCCCAAACTTCCATGTACCACTGCGTTTATTGATGAAAAATATTGGGCCAGTTGGAGATGTGACATAACGTGTAACATGGCTGTTTTGTGCTCAGTACCAGCATCTACTGTTAGAACAGTGAGCAAGCCTTGTTTATCAATATGCCACCCGGACTTATTATTCTTATGCATGTTCTTTTCCAAGCACTACTATTAATTTCCAACAGTAGCGGCGTCAAGCGGGACGAGAGTCTATCCCCTTATCAGACACTTTTCTGATTCTGGTTGTAAGACGAGAACACGCATGAGCTGCTCCTAATATTCTCCATCTGTCAGTGAAAATGCTCAGGTTGGCTGTGACATTCAGAGCTATCACATGAGGTAAATAAATGAGGCACACTTGGTCAGCCGTGCGCCTACCGCCACTCCGTGTCACCCCTTATCACCTCCCGGTGGCTGAGCACATGTCTTTCCCAGGTTGCTCAAGGGGGGGATGGCTCAGTTCGATCTCCCACTCAGCGCTTCACTGACTCTTGGTTCAACTCTTTTCCCAGTCAACCGCAGCAGCTTAAACACGGTCTGGCTGCACTGAAGCCAAAACACAGACGGTCATATTTGCTGTCAGACGTGTCCTCACAGCTCACTGATGGATATCGACGCACAGACACTGTTCTACGACATCCTTTAGTTGTTAATGTGTGGGCTGCGCTTTGATTTTCTTCCAATAGGTTCTGTTTGAATTTTGACACAAATTAGGTTTTATCCTTTAGCCAGAGGGTACAAAGGACACACCCTGCTACTACTGGTCAAATATTAATGTTATAAGTGAAAGATGGTGAGTCAGATTTTCTTTTTTATATCAATGCATTGTCGTATTATTGCTGCACTGTGTCAACCCTCATGGCTCTGAACCAGCTGGCTGTGACACTGATCAGCTCACAGAACCTGTGGAAATTACAGCTTTTAGAACATTATAAATTCCATAGAAATGAACTGAAGAACGAAAAAGGGCTCCGACTCCCAAAAGCAGCTCTGTAGTGTTTTCTTGCTTCTTATGTTCGATGGTGAGTTCTTGAAAACGTGATATGGTTAGTTTTCAGCAAACACATTAAACATTGAAAACGTAATGAATGTTACATTAGTTCACATAAGTGAAACTTACTGTCCAAATACGCACACAGGCTGTCAATGTGAATTATGTAATTGATAAGGACTCTGACATAAAGGTTGTTTGCTATTTGTGTTTCAGATGTAGTGTTAACGTATGTAGTAAGTCATAAAGTGACATAAAACAGAGTCCTCTCTGGGATGTACCATTTTACCGCGTTTAGCTGTAGATTCTTTTTATTTTCATGCACCTGTGTGCCCCAGTGTAACAAGTGACCCTGGTTGGTGAGTGGAGTTTTCCTTGACAGTGTCCTTGTCACTATAAATCCACTGCATCCTGAAAATGGTCAACACCGCTATCTAATCTCATATGTGTATATAAATAACAGGATGTTTCCGACCAAATCATGGCCTGTTTTTTTTTAGTCAAGCATGTGTCTTTTTTGTGAAATATGACATTAACAAGCATTTATGACCTCCAGAGGATAATTCTCCCATTCGTTTGTGGTCTTATACTTTCTTTCTCACATCACCAGTGGGTTCATCTTTGCACTGATCCATGAAATATCTCAAGCTCCAAATGGATTCGTGCAAAATTGATTAGAAAATGTTATCTACTTTTCCTCTTTCACATTCTCACAGTAGATGATACATTTTCAGTGGAATGAGGCAATCCCAGTAACAGCAGCTGTACTTCTATGGCAATTACCAAACAGATGCAAAAAGGCTAATTAAATGGTACATCATGTTCGACCTAACGACCCATTGACAAGCAGGGGGTCAGATAGCTGGGGTCAGTCACAGGCAACTGGACTTGCTAGTTAGCTTGAAGACATTTTGCTGCTCAAGTAATTTAACAAATCCAGTTGCCTATGATTGAATCCAAGGTATCGAGATAACCTTCACAGACACGTAAGCATGTTGATGTTAGCATCAATTTCACACAGGCTATGTTGATCAATACTGAGTGAAGGATTTCATAATTTCCACACTGCTGCTAACTGACAGCAAAAGTCTGTGTTTACCTAAAGGTTCAGTTTGCCAAAAATACAAAACACTGTTTTTGCATATAAATGACAAGACTGTGCGTTTATAATAATCCCAGTTCACCTTCTGAGGTTTTGAGATACGTGAGAGATTTCTGTTTTATCTCATTCACCGAGGAGTCGACTGGAATGTTGTTGTGCAGTGTAAAATGAAATTTGGGAGGGTCATCAGTAGAAGTTTGTGTGAAACAATGTCAAGGATATACTTGGCAACAGCAGCTTTCTTTGGAGCTATCAAAGTATTCCTGAAGGTTCAGAGGCAACATTTTATCTTAAAACCTGACGCACCTTTTTTTTTTTTTGAGGGGGGGTTGGGGGGAACCTTACTTACAAATGGCTTTTGCTCTTTCTGTATCTGAGCTGCTAACACACATCCGCACTCACACAAAGACCTCTGATTCTTTTGGTTTTCTTTAGAGATGTTGTGATGTGTTGCGTCAGAGAAACAGTAACTCGCTACTGTATATGCTCGTCATATTTTATTCATCTTAGGAAAGGCTGCGGCAAAGAGGCTCGCTCCTTCCTGCCAACCCAACGCAAGCAGCTGTCAAAAAGCCCAAATCCCCTGATGCTTTGCCCATTTTTACTTCTTCCTCTGCACATTCACACACCCATTTCATTGCAAGGGCATACTTACAACCTTCACTGCAGAGGTGACCCCTTTCTCAATTTCCTTTTGGGTTTTTGGTTTGTGACTTTTCACATCTGGAATTTCATTCTGAAAACAACACAATTTAACATGATCAAGATACAAAACACCATTGTTAATGACGTAACAATACCCGTATAATGACGTTGTACGTTAATGAAGTAACAATACGTCTTGATACGATACAGCCACAACATTGCAGTCATCACTCCTGAGGATGAGAGTTTGTTTCGGTAAAGCTGTCATCAGTTCTGTGTATCAGTCTTGAATCCTTTTCAGTTCCCGGCGATGACTGTGGAATGTTTTGTTGTAGGTGGGGGGAAAGGTTGTACATTCTCTGTGTCAAGAGAATGTACTGAGATTGCCTGTGGGTATTTGGGATAAATTATATTTCCCTTGTGCAAATAAATGCTGCTTGGTGTGTCATGTCAAATAAATGTGGTTTGGGGATTTAAGCCCACATTGTGTCTAGAGTCGTTTAAGCAAATTGCTGGTGTCTCCACCCTGACATGAAATGATCTTATCAAAACGACAACTCCCCACATTGTTCCGTCTCATTGCATGTTTTCATGGTTTCATGAGTTGATGTCCGTATTTTGTGTCACTGTCAGAATGGCGTGTGTAGTGATACACAAAACTGATTCCAGTGACCCTGGTTTCTCTGCGGAAACGTCTGGAAAGGGCTGACGAGAGCCCACTATTCACTAACTTGATTTAAGACATTAATTTATGTACAAACATTACTCTTGCAAATGTCACACAATAATCATTTCAAGTCCAAAGGTAGCATTTATTGTTAGCAATGTCATTTCACACAGAGACAATGGTTTGGGCCACAAAGACACCACCAACAACATCAACATCATCATTTGGCTAAAAATAGGATAGAATCCAGCGAGGCTTCTAATAATGGTCATATTTAATTGGAGAGGAATTGTTGACAACAGGCCTCTGGTGCTGCTCGACCTTTCCAGGCAGATTTGCGTGATGCGGATGATGCCTATGGTTCAGTAAACATTTTGCAAGGCATGCTAACAGGGCAGAGCACGCACACACTCCGTGGTCCTTAAATGAATGCATCCAGACCGCTGCACCGAGCTCAGTGGTCTGTGTGATCGTGCACATTGAACAGCTCACCACAAACAGCTAAAGAGCTTGCGCAACAAATGAGCTAACGGTCCCTGTGCACCCCCCCCCTTCCCCAATCACACCAACACCAACCCCTGATTAAAATGAAATAAAGTCAAGCGTATCAGGTTTGAACTCTTTGTTGGGCCTAGTGGACATCTCAGTGATGGATGTGTACCAAAAGAAAGCAATTTTTCACAACTTTCACAACAACACGTTGTTGCATTAAGTCCAGTCCAGACCAAAGATTCCAGGCGCAACAACTTGAAAAGTGCTGCTTGTTTTGCAACCTTACAGTTCAGACTGAGGACCCTAGCTGAGGCTGGTTATTGCAACTTCACATAAACCACTGTTTCCACAGCAATGGGTGTGTTATGATGTGCTGTAAAGCGGAACAGCACAACAAATGTACCAGAAAATGCAACTCGTCTTGTCCATGAATTTCTTCAATACTCAAAGATGGCTGCTCATAACGTTTGAGACCATCTGCAGCCATTATCATCCACTGAACAGGGAGAGTCCCCTGCAACTTCTTGTGCCAACATACGCTGAGGTACGACGTGACAGTTCAGACCCCTGCAACTTCTGCTGCAACTGTTCAGTTGTGCCTGGAATCTTTGACCTGGACTATGCTGAAACAGGTTAGCAGTTAGCAACAGCATCAAAAAGTTGGCTGACATCTTTCACTAAGCTCCGACAAGGAACGAAAAGTAATATAGTGTGTGTGAATACATTTCTGTGGGTTTCAAGACTGTTCTGTCCAATAAGATTTCTGGAAAGATGCTGTCAGATTACGGATTGAAGGAGGAGGATTATGGGTCAGAATCATGGGGAGGTAACTGAGGTGGCCGGTTTAAGGGTCTACAGTAGTGAAATGTACAAGACTCTCTCTTTTATACATTTTATCAGAACTGCGTGAGTGTGACATGTAAATTCACTGTTTGTTTACTGGGGAAAAAAAAAACACTGAATTGAATATTTAGAATGTTTTATTGAGTTCCTGCTGTTTACTGTGCATCATGCTGTGACAACAGCCTGCGGTTGGAGGGTCTTAGTGTCTTAAATGGACCAAACAGCTTGTGATCTGTCTGGGAACGCTAACAAGATCTTAAGTAGCTGCTGTAAGCTTTAAGTTGAATGATGTGGATTTATTTGACTCTCAAAGGATGTATACATTTGTCAGAATCTTTTTATTGAGAGGAGCAGGCAACTGCAGCAAAGCAGCTGTCGAAGACTGGTTTCAAAGCTCACAACTGTGGTTTACAAAATGAGAGAGAAAGGACTTCAGCAAGAGGAAAGTGAGATTTTGTCAATAACTATCACTTCAAATTCCAGCTTCACCTTGTCGCCTTCCATTTCACCAAAACTGACGACAGTGCATCTATTTCCTAAACATATAGTCCGTCAGTAATAGCGATTTTGCAAAGTGATATTTAATTTAAAATTACAAATCATTTAGTTGCTTCCACAAAAAATGGTGACACGCTGTTTTCTTTTGTGTACTCCTTTGGGAGAACAGAGTTAAGCAGTCGTTTGCAAAACAGCAGTACTGGAGTGTTCAGCTTTGTCCTTAAGGACCCTTCAGCAGAGTGGATGCTCGTTCACACAGCAACTTGAAAGCACGTCCTACACTACAGAGCTGTCTCGCCTCTTATGGCACCACAGAGCACTCTGCCTTGTCTCTTTTCTCACACAAACCAGAGGAAGCTGTGCTGTACGGAAGGACTGTTACGTCAACATGTCTCTGAGAATCATTTCCTCCCACACTCGATCACCCACAGTCTACAGGATTATGAGAAGATATCACCTGACAAACATCCTGTTTTGCATTATTTTTGACAGAAATAAATGGGGATGCCCCATTCTGTCTAACAGGATTTGTCAGATTTGTTCATTTGTTCACACACACGCTCACTTTTTTTGTGGCAGAGTGCCAGCATTCACAATAAGGAGGACCTGGGTTTGAGTTTACAAGTTGTTCCTGTGTCAGCATGAGTTTCCCCCGAGTGATCCTGTTTGCCCATTATGAAAGACCAGCTTGTTAGAAATTAACAAGCATGTCCCTGAACTAGACACAAGAAGAAAGAACTGGATGTCCCCAAGCACTGCATGAGGCTGCCCGCTGCTCCATACCGAGAATACGTGCTAATGCATGCGATGGTACGAATGTGTAAGAATAATTTGACTTAATATTAATTATATTAATGTCCCAAAACATACACTACACACAGATACATTTACATATTTGTATATTTTCATTTATTGGTATATTTTGTACTGTCTGAATTTTTTTCATGGATAAATAAGTAAAAAAAAAATGTAAAAAAAAAATTGTGCAATGTTGATTGATTAATTGATGGATTTATTCAACACATTTGAGAAATGCAGTACCCAATGTGCAAAATGACTAAAATCCTTCTAGATATAATAAAGTTATATGACTTATTTGAGATCCCATACATCTTAAAAAACTGTGTGTTTGTGTATAGTGTGAAAACAGATGTTTTTCTAAGGGATGAGCTGCTTTTGGGAGAGTCGTGTCCTTGTGACAGTGAATTACAGTTGTTTTGGTGCAACTTCTTGGTAAACAATAACCTAATGCTGTAACTTTACACAGACTTGCAGGATTTATGTCATCATGCTGGCTTACTGGTTATCAGTACAAGAAATGTGTTGATCCCAAGACCACCAGTTGCCCAATGTTTTCTACATCCTGAGTAGCAGGATCCTTGACTTCAAATACTTCAAAATACCACTAAGCCTAACTTTGTTTACAAAATAAAGCACTGTTCTGAGTTAGAAACATCTGTTTCTTAGCTGCTAGAGGTCTGACTTTTTGGTGCCTTCACAGTTCTTCTTAATGATGAGCTCTTGCTTGAATCTCTTTAATGAATTACATGCAGAGGAATTTCCTATTTTCTCCTGTTCACCAACCAAACAGTCGCTGAAACCCTCTACAATCCTGTCTTAAGTCTATTCAACCGGAGAGATTCACAGCTTAACGGAGCTGGGAGAATTTTCTTTTAATTAAAGCAGATGGCTCCTCAGTGCAGTGCAGGTGGGAGAAGGGGGGAGGAAAGGTCTTTTCTCTTTGAATAAAACTGCTGATATTCTGTCGGGCCATGAATGAGCAGCTTTGTTAAGGCTGGATAGTGGAAGACATCATTTGATCTCCTACTGACAGTTCCTCCCCACTGCAGAATAATTACTTCTTTTATGAAGCCATTAAAGAGGACTGATTCAAGTGATTGTTTCTCAAACGTCCATCTATGTGGCCAACTGGGATCTGGGTGCACCAGCTATGGGGGGGGGGGGGGGGGGGGGCTTAAACTTGTGCAGCAGGAATCTGGGTTGTTTCTCTTCACTTTGGAGCTTTTGCGCTGATGTGTCATTAGCAGCATCAAAGATATTTTCAGTGTTTATCTGCTAAAAGATGTTCTGTTCTCTTTTTCTCTCATTGCTTCAGTTTGACTCCAAGTTGTTTGAACAAGTACAAGTATTAGTGCTAATCCTGATTTTGTGATAAGGATTTTTCACTTTTGCTCTTTTTCCTAATATGTAATTGGACTTTTCTGGTTTTAGTCCACAGCTCCAAAAGAACGGTTTCTTCCCTCCCATTTTCTTTCTGACTTTCAGTTGCTTGTCATTATTTATAGGAAGCCCGGGTCATTCCATTACAACACTACAAGGTAATGTTACTGTGCAGCAGTCAAAGAACTAGATTATATTATTTTTAGAACCCTCTAATTTACCTCTTGTCTTTCAGAGTAAAAGGTCACCACTAATCTTAATGGACCACTGGGTATTATCAGGATTACAATGAGCTTTTTCCTGGCATCCTGTGCTTAATTTTTTAAGCTTCGTAGTGTGGATGTGGTTAAAATGCTTCTCTGTGAGTGGTTTGTTCAGACACTACAATGCCAAATGCACTGATATTTGTAATTAACCCTGTGCAAGCTTTGGGAGCTTGTAATTAGTGGGCTGACATACTCCAGTGCTCTCAGGACAGAGTAGAACAATAGACCATCATGAAATCAAACCATTTTCAAGTGTTTCTGTTCGCAACTTTTAATGTGGTTAAAGTGCTTCGACTCCCCATCAACTGTTCACTGCGGCGATAACTGAACACATGAACAGCTGCAGTGGATAGGCCACGCATATTTCCTTTTTTTTACAGATATTTACACATGTCCCTTTCTGCCACGGGAGAGGAGAGATATACCAAGATGTGCAGTATTCTGAAAGTGTATGAGTGTGTCAGATGACATTCATGCTTCAACTTGTTTATTTGTTCGTCTTGCCTCCTCATATCGTAATATTTGTCACATCCGCAACCTAGATACAAGAAAAGGTT
Organism: Lampetra planeri; assembly: GCF_965212315.1. Taxonomy (NCBI): domain Eukaryota; kingdom Metazoa; phylum Chordata; class Hyperoartia; order Petromyzontiformes; family Petromyzontidae; genus Lampetra; species Lampetra planeri. The sequence continues at coordinate 34,698 of NW_027615816.1, forward strand.
TTTAGATTTTAGGGTTAGGGTTCGGGGGTGAAGTTGCAGTCTGTCTCCACCACATTTCGAACCAAACTGACAAACCAACTGGTCCTGTGCATTACCATATTAACTCTAATACTATGTCATTCTTAACACAAGATTGTGATTGGTTCAGAAACTCAAAAAATTGTTTACTG
>NW_027615817.1:0-34865 GCF_965212315.1 Lampetra planeri
AGAACACACCGACCCCTGGAATCAAACCCGCAGGTTTTATATGAAGTTATTCCAACATGATGTTCTCAAAAGATCTGACCACTGATCTGCAGCGACACAAACAGGAAGCAGCTGCTAAAAACAGCAGGAAGGCAGATGCTCCACAAGAGTCCGACCCCCATCAACAAAAGAAAAATGAAAAGTGAAAAAGGACAAATTGACAACAGCCCATCATCATCATGTTCTTGTTTTAAAATCTGTCCGTCATCGGGTCCCAGAGTTCATGCTCACTCCTCACTGTGCAACGTGGGAAAACAGCCACACAGGGCCAGCTGGTGACCTTTGAACTGCCAGCCAGCTGCCGCATCTCCATGGAAACGTGACCAGTAACACATGAAAGTCACACGATTAAAAGTCAGCATCTCAGAGCCCCCCTCTGTCCGCCCCAAGAGGGTGTCTCTCATAGGGGGTGGAGCCTTTTCCTGGCAGGCGGTCGCTGATGCAGCTGGCGTGTGATTGGTCAGACGAGCACAGGGCCGATCAGTCGCTGTCAGAGCCAACGGCGGACGAGCCTTTCCGCTTCCGCTTCGGAGCTTTGGGCTTTGAGTCCTCCTCCTCCTGTGACAGACAGGAAGTCAGAGGGGATCAACGATCAATTATCAATACACGTCTTTTATCTGATGGTTTGACGGAGGAGGAATACCGAAGCACTGCTGGAGGCGCTCTCCTCCTCGTTATTGGTGGGCGGAGCCACTCCTTTCCTAGAGCGAGGGGATGTGGCCGGAGCTTTACGACGAGACTTCAAGGGCTTCGTCTGCGAGTCCTCGTACTCCTCCGCTAGAGCAAACCAGATCGCTGAACCTAAGAGGAAATGATGTAATCAGCACATCCTGTGATGTCATCAGTGCGTGTGCATGGACCTACCTCATTTTGTGTGCTTCGTCACAGCTTGCCTGAACGTGCTGCAGAGCCTGGAGGATGGGGGTCTGACTGAAGACTGACACACACACACACACACACACACACACACACACACACACACACACACACACACACACACACACACACACACACACACACACACACACACACACACACACACACACACACACACACACACACACACACACACACACCATCAGTGATCATGGTCCACTGATCATAAACCATCATCTGAACTCACAGTTGTTCTTGGTGTTGCTCAGACTCAGGCGCAGGTTGTCCAGATGTTCCAGGATCTGCTCCAGAGTCAGCTGAGCCAGTTTACTGCTGGAACTACGAAGACTGGGTGGGGTTAGGGATAAAAGAAAGAGAGGGGGACAGACAGAGATCGATATAGAGAGAAAGCAAGAGACAGAGAGAGACAGAAAGAGAGAGACAAAGAAAGAGACAAAGAAAGAGACAGAAAGAGAAAGAGAGGGAGAGAGAGAGACAGAGAATTGGTTAATTTCATCATCAATTTAACAATTACTGAGCTGCCGCTGCCCCCCCCCAAATCTCCATCCCCCCCTCTGTCTCCATCCCTGCCCCCCCCCCCTCCATCCTCACCTCTGTCTCTTGCGGGGCTGGTTGTTGTTCTTTATCAGCTGGGCTTTGATGTGTTCTCCCAGCGTGTCATCGGTGTTTGGACGCCCAGTGTCGGAGGATGCTGGTGGTGAACTGGTCGTCATGGTGACAGGGCCGACTTAGCACCATCTTCACCATCTCTTCGCTCGGCCTGAAAGGGGCAGACACAGAGACGTGAGTGAGGACCTGGAGGTGCAGGTGAACGTTTGGAGGGTCTTACTTCTCCCTGCGCAGCTGCAGCAGCAGACAGGACAGTGCCTCGGGGGTGCTCTGCAGGTCAAGAGGTCAGAGGTCAGCAACAGATGGTGGTGGGCTTTGATACCGAGTCTCACCTCACTCACCTTTATACTTGAGGTGCTGGAGGATGGGGATGATGGTTTCCAAGGCAATGCTGTGCGCCAGGAACAGCTGCCAGGTGCTGGTACTGCTCGAACGTCTCCCAGTCCAACGACTGAACTGTGGACACACAGCGGACAGTGTGAGCGCAGCGCCACCCACAGGACACACTGCTACCCGTCACTGCAAGCCGCTCACTGAGAATGTTTGAGGACGCGAGTCCTTCCGGAACATCACCAGGTTCCCCATCATCACATGACACATCAGTTCCTGCAACTGCAGAGGAGCACACAAACACGGTTCACTGACGATTGACCTGACGGCCTGAAGATCACATGGACCCCACGGACCGACGGCCTGAAGACCACATGACTCGACGGACCGATGGCCTGAAGATCACATGGACCAAACAGCCTGGAAGATCACATGACCTGACGGACCGACGGCGTGGAAGATCACATGACCCGACGGACTGAAGATCACATGACCTGACGTATGATGGAGGGGCCACGTACACACACACACACAGGTCCACAGTTCAACACAGAAGCATAAGTTAGGCTTTAACACTCAGCTGGTAACTTGTAGCCCTTAGTATTCAGCTAGCAGCCTCTCCTTTTAGCCTCAGGGACAACAAGCTGCTGACTCACTGTGTGGAATCAATGACAGCTACGATCATGTTGAGGAGCTCACCACTTCGCAGCGTCTCATCTGGAAACTAGACAAGAACAAATACATTCAAGTGTGTGTGTGTGTGTGTGTGTGTGTTTGTGTGTGTACCTCAGAGTAGATGGAAGGGGTGAGGTAACAGAGTAATCGAACGTCATCTTCCTGACACGCCTTCATGTCCATCGATCAGACAGGTGTGCAGATCACCAAGAGCAGTCGCCTGAGCAAACGACTCGTACAGCACATCTTCCCGTTTGCTGCTTTAACTACACACACACACACACACACACACACACACACACACACACACACACACACACACACAACACACACACACACACACACACACACACACACACACAGCACACACACACACACACACACACACACACACACAATGACGGCGTGCTGTTGCTGTGAGGTCACCTGGGGGCGTTGTCAGGTGGGTGTTACCTGGCTTTGAGGTAGTACAGGAGGTGGTAACCGATCTAGGCTGCTTCTGGTAAAGTTCAGCCAACATGTCGAGGAGAACTGAGAAGCCACTGTTGTCCTCCTGCATGGTGACCAGGTTCCTGAAGACCAGACAGATGGGTTTACACACCGACTCCTCCAGGGACCTGAAGAGACACCAGGAGAGCAGAGAAACAGGTCAGAGACAGACGGGTCAGAAAACGGACGGGTCAGAGACAGACAAGCTGACATTCTTACTCCTCCGTGATCTCCTCTGGAAGAACATCTCCTCTGAAATGATCTTTGAAGAGCTCAGACAAACAGGAGGCCAGAGCAGACATCTGCTCCGTGTCAAAGTCCTCCTGCAACAGACCAGAACCCACAGGGACTCAGGAGAACCCAGAGGGACTCAGGGGAACAGAGGCTGTGTATCTCACTGACCTCCAGGAATCAGGTCCACGATGTCCTGCATCACTTCACACTGTGTCTCTGTGTCACTGGGGGCGACATGCCGATGGCTATCATCGATCATCGACCATTGATCAGTTTGTCAGAAGCTCACACCTTTTCTCTGTGACTCACCTGGTCTTCTGAGCAGGAGGACCTTCTCCTTCATGGTGTCCTCCAGCTGCTCCAGCCAGGGGTGTGATGTCAGCAGGTTCTTCTATCACAGCCTCTTTGATCGGATGGAACCTGAACTCCCGTTTTTTTCCTGCTCAGTGATAGGTCAACACACTGAGTGTCAGAAGGAGCTGAACCAGGCTGAGCCAGATAGTTCTGGATCAATCCACCAGTACCTTTGTTGTTGACTTCCTCCTCATCGTCACTGAACGCTGCCTCTGTGGCGTCTTCCTCCTCCTTGTCTAGGACATGATCGTCCATCTCCATGGCAGCAGCCTCCTCCATCTTGACTGGAGGGAACGCGCACACACACACCCACACACACAGATGTCAGTGTATGTGTATTTGTGTGTGTGTGTATGTGCATGTACCTTCAGTGGGGGGGGGACGGTGCACTGCAGAACTCTGGGGAATCGTTCTCTGAGCATCGATCGAAGTTCTCGATCCAACTTTGGATTATCAAACAGCGGAGCGAGGTGACTGGAACACATAGATCAATCATCCTAGCATCCTAGATCAGGCAGCCAATCAATCAATCAATCGATAGATGGGGGGGGGGGGGGGTCCTCACGCCAGCACTCTCTTCTCCATGATGAAAGTGAGTGAGCTGCAGACGCCCCTGACGGACCTGAGTCTCCAGAGGAGGAAAGAAGTGAGGGATGATCTGAGGGAGAGAAGGATCGAACGTTAACATTTGATTATTTGTCTTTTGTGTGTGTGTGTGTGTGTGTGGCGTCACCCTGCACATAAAGTCCAGCAGCGTGGCGGTGATGGCAGGATGGGGTTTCATGGAATGATGCATCACCAGGATGGCAGGTTCTAGAAGAACACCACACACTTCAGAACATCTGGAGAGGGGTGTGTGTGTGTGTAGAGGTGTGTGTGTGTGTGTGTGTGTGTGTCACCTATGTTCATAATGCTGTCTTTCTCGGGGTTGAAGAACAGCCAGTCATAGAACAAAGCCAGTTTGGCATTGGAGGCAGCAACATTTGACTGGAGGAACATAATGGTGACTGATTGATTACTGATACCAACAGCTGATGGACTTCCTGTCCAAGCCCCACCCCTCACCGTGCAGGTTGTGAGCAGCCAGCCGATGATGGCCCAGCGTGGGCAGGATGTCCGAGCTCAGCACCTCGTTGGATGGATGCACCACACCGCAGATGTAACGAATCAGGTCGCAGCGCAGCGACTGGCTCTCTGCCGTGGACAGGTACTGTCGCTGGAACCAGTCCTGATAGCGCTTCTGCTGCCCAAAGCGCACCTGAGCATACGGACGGACATCGTCACAGGGCGTTTCCAAGGCAACGAGCCCTCTGAACCCCCTTTTAGCCCAATTTATGCCTCTGCAGTGAGCTAACATGGACATGCTGTACCCTACATCCTACCCTACGCGTAACCTATGTCCTACCCTACATCCTACCCTACACTGTAGGGTAGAAGCATAAATTAGGCTTTTACCCTGGAGGTCATGAAGAGCAGCTTGGTCTCCATGTCGGGGGTCAGACGGCAACGCCAGGAACTTTCTGGAAGTCCTGGCGGTGAGCAGCTGGAGAACACCTGACGCACGCACACACACACACACACACACACGTTAGGAGCCGGTCCAGTTCTCCGCAGAGGACGGCAGTTGTGAGGTCTCACCGGTGAACTGAGGACTGAGGACCTGGGGGCTGTGCAGCAGGTCCCTCCACACCAGCTCCATCTCTGGGATCCGAGCGACATTCTGCAGCAAACGCACCAGATCTCTGCCGATGATCAGACACTCCATGAACTGCAGGAGACGGGATCCGTGAGCAGGATGAAAACACGCCGCACGCCCTCTTCCTTGTCCTCCTCCATTCCTTCCTTACCTTATCCCTAAGCATGCTGATGCAGAAGTCCACCTCCTTCTGCCGCAGAGGTAGGAGGGTAGGTGCCCCCGTGGTCGACGATCAGTCGGAGGTAGGTGTAGACGGACATGGCGATCAGCATCCCGCTCTTCAGCACCCAGTCCCCTGCAGACAGACCAGTCATATCAGATGCCTTGTTCGCACTCAGACACACGCCGACAAAAAGCCTACTTCTGCTCCAGCAGGATGTCCAGGACGCTCTCCGCCAGCCACAGGTTCTTCGAGGAGACATCACCACCTGCAACACGCACAAACACAAGAGGAGCGACGAGCCCCTGTGTGAATCTTCACGTCCGTCCGTTTGTGTTCATAAATTGTGTCACTGTACTGACGTCTAACCTGCAATCTGCTTCAGGAGAGTCATGACGACGCCGTCGGCTGCCGATCACCCCGCTCTTCACCAGCTCCCTGACCAGCCAAACCAACTGCACACACCAACACACACACAGTTGGACATGATGTCATCATCGGTTGTCACCCCTACATATCGGTGTGTGGTCGTGTGTGTATACCTGGGTCCTGGGAATGTCCTGAAGCTTGAGGAACTTCTCCATCAGGATCTGGTTGATCTTCATCAGAACCACATTCATCCCGTCTCGGTTGACCAGCGTTAGGTCTCTGTAACACTGTCAGCATGCACGCGCACACACACACACAGTGATGTGATTTAGACGTCATGGTGACATCAGACATGAATCCGGGCACAGTGGCGTCTCACCCTCTGGGCCTGGGTCGGCTCGGTGAGGATCAAAGAGAACAGACCCAGACACACCTCCTCATGTTGTGGCTGACCTTTACACACCTGCACAGACAGGAAATCAGCAGGATGTGAGAGAGAGGGCACAGCAGGTGGTTGCCATGATTACAGGGGGGATGATAAGTTGTTTCAGTGTGTAGGTCATCAGGCACTGACAGCAGCAACACACACACATAGATCACATGACTGCCAGGAAAATGCAGCATCTGACACACACAGGGCATATGACACACACACACACAGCATCTGAAACAGCAGCTGGTCGACAACTGGGCGTCTTTACGTTGGCAGTGATGGCGTCGTTGGCTTCTCTCTCTGACAGCCCGCTGGTTAAAGCCTGCACGACGGTCACACAGCGCTCCAGTCTCTGCAGGAATCAAGCGCACACACACACAAAACACACACATTAGAGACAGAACTCTACACACACTGTACAATCACGACAATGCTGACACCTTCAACGGGACAATAAAACACTACAAATATGAAAGGACTAAATCCTCCTTTATTAAACACACACATCCAACTGTCAGCATCACTTGACAAGTGCCACTCTCCTCACGGTCTCCTCCATGTTGACGTATGGTTAGCATGCTAGGCTAACTGCTCGTCAGTCTGGTGCGTGTGTGTGTCGCGCGTGAGAGTCCGTAGAAAACACCCGAGTACCATGAACAGCAGCCTTACCCGGCCACCGGTGCGCCTGGAACCCGCCAGTGGTACCGTGACACACTCCACACACACACCCGCGGCTGCGTTAGCCTGAACTCCCATCCAGCTAGCTGTGCTAACTAGCCTTTAGCCTGTCGTTGGCTGTGATGCTCCGGCTCTTTGTATCCGCTGCTCGTCCCTCACAGCAAACTGTTCAAACTGCCGATGAACATGTCGGTCCGTGATCCACCGGGACCGTTTCGGTGTGTTCTGTGCTAGTCGTCGAACCGGGCGAGCCTACCTCCTCCAGTTCATCTTTGGCGTCCAGCTGCGGTGGACACCAGTAGCCGGCCCTGCGGCTTCGCCTTCGCCGGTGCAGGCTCCATCCGCTCCCGCTTCGCCTCGCCGGGCCCGGCGGAGCTGGGAGGGATCGGGACTCTGGAACCGGGTTTTGGGGTATGTTTGTCTTCGTGGAACTGAGAGTCTGAGGCTCCAGTTGGTCGGGGACTGCGGTGGGAGACGCTCCAGACGAACAGTGTGTGTTTGGAAAACTTCTGCCGAAGACGCTTCGCTCCCGCTCGGTGCCACTAACCGAGGAGTGCGGAAAGAACAAACACTTCCGTTCTCCTGACCAATCACCGCCGAGATGTGTAAGTGACGTAGACAAGGACCAATGGTGGGAGAGAGGATTTGTGTCCCTCGTGGAGGGAAGATGGCGCTTTCTGAAGAACAGAACGGAGTAGATTGGAGTAGAATAGAATCGACTAAACAACGGAATTGAATAGAACGGAGAGAATGTAATAGAACAGAAAGAATATCAGAATCAGAATAGATAGTGGTAGTTTCAACACCACTATATATAGGTAGTGGTAGTTTTTAACACCAAGACAAAAACTAATATAACACATTTGTGACTTTACTAGGGTTTTATTTTCCCAATGAAACATTTGTTACCTGTTTGTGAGGTCACAAGCTCAAATTCCATTAAGTCTGAAAAGTGTAATTTATGTCAGTGATGCAAAAAGAAGCAGCTGTATAAACACTGCAAAAACCAGTTGTCTGTCCAGGGTCCAATCAGTGTTGCCAACTTAGCGACTTTTGTCGCTATTTTTAGGGACTTTCTGGACCCCCCCCTAGCGAGAAAATTAGACAAAGGCGATTAGCGACAAATGTAGCGACTTTTTTCGGTGATCAGAGGCTCCACAAGATCGCGGGAGGGGGAAAAAAATAATTGCGCCGTTTTCTCTTTTTTCCCCGTTCAGAGGAAGAGACAGAGAGGGTCAGTGGAAGAGAGACACAGGTAGAGAGGGGCGGAGGCGGAGTTGAGAAGAGCGTGGATTGCGCCGGCGGGGCCAATAGCGACTTCCGATGATGGGGAGTTGGCAACACTGGGTCCAATGAAATCTCAACAAGTTCAACGAGATCTGTCTCATCCATCCTCCATCCTCTGTCCGTCCTCGGTCCCATCTGTCTAGTCCGTCCTCCGCCCATCCTGTGTCCGTCATTCAGGACCGTTGTTTTCTCCCAGCAGCCAGTGCGTACTCATGCGACCTTTGCCCTTCACCTCGATCCTCTCAGCTGAGCTCAGAACAACTCCACCACCTGACGGGTCGCCTCCGACACAAGAGTCCTCAGCATCCTCAGCAATGCGCACAGAGACAATAACAAACATAAAGAAATAAAAAGAGCAACCTTTGCGTAACAAAATAGCAATATAACATGTAATATAAAAATGTAAAAACATATAAAGTGCATAGTGACTATGCTCTGACCAGAGTTTTTAGCTGTTAGTGTGATGGCATGTGGCAGGAAAAAAAGTCCTAGTATGTGTCCCTGCACTGTGTGATGGAGAGGTTCCTGATCATTGCCCATGATCAGTGATGAAATACTGCTGCTTGAACACTTGAAGTCCAGAAGGACCTCCCACATGACGAGGTCCGGCTCGGCTCCTGGTGTCAGAGGAGGTGGGCGCTCGCCTCAGAACTTGCAGCGGTGGCTGACTAATGTACCGACACACGGCGAACATTCTGCTGCTTGTGTGGAGTGAGGAAACACACACACACCGAGGACAGAGGAGACTGGACGGCGCTGGTGAGAACAGCTGCCTCTGGAGGGCGGGAGGAGAACAGCATGTCACTGATCTCCAGTTGCAAGTCATTCCACTGACGTCGTCTGCTCCTCCAGGAAAACATCACTCAGCTGATCAATCAATATTTTTGCGTCCATCTAATGTGCAGTAACTCTTCTCTCTCAAAGCTGAACATTATGAAATCAGACAGATGGTGAATTTTTTCCTCTAAACAGCCCTGAGCCTCCTGACCTGGACAAAAACATCAGGATAGGGGCCCCCTGGGGGCCGGGTCGGACAGCCCTCAGACATGACTCACAGGTGAGTCAGCTGGCGTCAGCTGCCTCTGGACCAATGCCAGGGTTCCACCTGCTCAACTGTCACAGCTTCTTGGTGGAACACTTGTGGCTTTTGAACTGCGAATGCCACGTGAAGTGTTGGTCGCAGGCGCTGCAGCTGAACGGTCTCTCACCCGTGTGCCTTCTCATGTGCGTGGTCATGCTTCCTTTCTCTGACAACCGTTTCCCACACACCAAGCAGATGAAGGGCTTTTCTCTCCGGTGTGAGTCCTGGTGTGTAGGACCAGGGAGTGGTGTGTGTTCTCATGTGTGTGTTCACATTTCCCTTTGAATAAAAGCCTTTGCCGCATTGGGAGCAGAGGAACGGTTTCCCCCCCGGTGTGAGTCCTGGTGTGCTGAGCCAGTGTGTGACGGTCAGTGAAGTGTGTGTGACAGACCGAGCACAGAAAGCTTCTCTCTCTGGTGGACTCTCTCGTGTCTCGTCAGGTCTCCTTTGAACTCGAAACGTTTGCTGCATTCCGAGCAGTTGAATGGTTTCTGTCCTGAGTGGATTTTCTTGTGTCGGTTTAGATTTGACTTGGAGCTGAATGTTTTCCCGCATTCAGAGCAGCTGGGGAATCTTTTATCATTCACAGAGAGTTCATCAACTGGGGTTCGGAGGTAGACATCCCGTGGTGGGTCGGGGACAGTGGATTATCTCCGTTGCTGGCTGCTTCTGATCCTCCACAGTGGGTCTCCATCATCTTCTGTTGGAGGTTGTGTCTCTGAGTTTCTCCTCAGATGGACTCTGATGAGGTTTCCCTACATTGGTCTTCACTCTTCACAATGACGGTTGGTGAATGAGAACCTGGTGACATCTGCCTCCTCCAGCCCTTAGAAAGCTGCTCTCCCTCCTGACTGCTCCACAGTTCCTCCTGTTCCTCTTTAATGTGTGGGGGCTCTGGGTCCTCCTGGTCCCACCCGGAGCTCACTGCTCATGCTCATCGCACACACGATCACTCTTGAGGACCCCTGACAGGTAGAACTGGAGAGACATTTTCCATCAGCTGCAGAGGAGCACACACACGCACACACTCTGGTCCTGCAGCTTTCAGAAATAGCACATGACAAGAACCTCTGAAGTTCCTCAGAATCTGGTGAGGATCTGCAGCTGAACTAGGACCAAGGTGAAGAACCTGGAACCCGCTACAGACCCCTAGCTGAATGAACCGACAAGATTCACGGGAAGGAAAACAAGAAGTTGACACATTCAACCTGAGTCTGGATCAGGGGAAGCTGGTAGCAGGAGCTACTGCTAACGTTAGCCTAGCACCGACCTGTCTGTCAGGTCAACGTGTTTCCGGTGTCCAGACGTCACCGACCTTCATGTTCTCAGCTTCCACTCACCGTCTGAAACTGGGCCCAGGCGTGTGTTCATCTCTTTTCTGTTTCAAGCAACGCCGCAGTAGGTTGACTCCTAACTAGCCCACGCCAACGCTTTGTTCCGGAAGTAAACAGAACACAGCACCCCGGAACTTCCGGAACTTCACTTCGCGTGAAGCCGCAGTCAGAAGAAAACACGACAGAACACAGCAAGCGGTCTGTGGATAGGCAGATGAAAGACTGGACACGAACCCCTTCAGACGGGAGAATCGAAGCTGAGAACTGAAGGTTGGTGACGTCGGACACCGGAAACACGTTGACCTGACAGACAGTCGGTGCTCAGCTAACGTTAGCCACAGCTGTTAGCGTTAGCTGCTAGTTCCGGCTACCAGCTTCAGTGACAGTAGAAAAACGTCCGTGTCACTTTTTTGTGCCGTTATCTGGTTTTTAATGTGTCGGTTTTTAAATTAAGAAATACTTTTAACCCTGTAGGGTCAGATGGCAACAGATCGCTACAGACGCACAGATTAAATATAGTCCAGAGAATGTCCTCTTCTGAAGTGTTCTTCCCGTTTGACTTCATCAGAGGAACCAGCCAGTGACTGGTACGTTAAACGTCAACGCGGTTGTCTAGATGTTCAGGAGCTTATCTGCGCATTTTGTTGTGTTTTTCCAGTTCTACCTTCAGGGGTCCTCAGAGTGATCGTGGGTGAGGGCGAGCAGCAGCAGTGGAGCTCCGGTGTGGACCAGGAGGACCCAGAGCCCCCACACTTTAAAGAGGAACAGGAGGAACTGTGGAGCAGCATTCAGGAGGGAGAGCAGCTTTCAAGGGCTGGAGGAGGCTGATGTCACCAGGTTCTCATTCACTCCTGTCCCTGTGAAGAGTGAAGACGACGATGAAGAGAAACCTCATCAGAGTCCATCTGAGGAGAACACAGAGACACAACCTCCAACAGAAGATGATGGAGCCCACTGTGGCGGATCAGAAGAAGCCAGCAACGGAGATGATCCACTGTCCCCTGACCCACCATGGGAACGTCTACCTCTGACCCCGAGGACTGAATCTGACCGCAGTGGAGATGAGTGGATCCGAAGTGGCTACCTTCAGTCAGGTGTCCCCTCAGAGTGACGCGACAGATCTAACACAGGTGAGAAAATCTCACACCTGCTCTCAGTGTGGCGAGAACATTCCAGCCTCAGAGGGGAACCTGAAGACACACATGAGAACACACACAGGAGAAAAAACCCTTCACCTGCTCCGTCTGCGGTCCGAGGGTTCTCAGAGAAAGGCAGCATGACGAGACACATGAGAACCCACACGGGAGAGGAGCCTTTTATCTGCTCTGTTTGTGGTAAAACGATTCCAAGGAAAGGAAGAAATAATGACACACATGAGAACCCACAGCGGACAGGAGCCTTTTATTTGCTCCGTTTGCGGCAGAAGATTCACAGAAATGGGTGAAACAATGACGCACATGAGGACGCACCGCGGGCAGAAAACCCTACGTCTGTTTGTTCTGCAACACTCATTTCACCAACACATCACACGTTAGTTCGACACATGAGGACACACACCGGAGTCAAACCGTTCATCTGCTCGGTGTGCGGGAAGAGGTTCACGCAGAAAGGACACATGATGACACACATGAGAGACGCACACCGGGGAGAAACCCTTCTCCTGCCCGGTGTGTGCCAAGACCTTCTCAGAGAAGGGATGCATGAAGTCGCACATGAGAACGCACACAGGGGAGAAAACCGTTACAGCTGCTCCGCCTGCAGCAAGAGGTTCACCTGGAGGTCGCAGCTCAAAAGCCACAGGTGTGACTGCGAGGACGGCGGCAACAAACCAACGTGAGACAGTTTCCATGGAGCTCAGAACAACACCAGCAAGTGACACTATAGTTCATTCCTCTTCATCACATGTGTTTTCCCACCTGAGGCATCAGTCCTATTACAGATGATGTTTGGAGCCCGCTCGGGCGCGGCGGCACACACACAGGAGCGACCAGATGTCTGACCTGGTCTGAGACCAGAGACACATGGGAGCGTTTTCTAAATCGAGCTGAAGGACGTGTATCTTGTGAACATGTTTGTGTGCTTTCACAGTTCCTGGGCTGCTGAAGAGAGCATCGTACACCCGTCCAATAAACCGTCTGAAAAACAAGAATCTGTTTCCTTTCACCTTTGACCAGAGAGCAAGCGCAGGGAAGTAGGAGTCGCTGCGGCCGTCGCGGCTCACGGTGTCAAACACGAAGGCTGTGTGGCCCTCAGGAGCCTGAGCTGCTTGTACCGGACGTCCTGGACTCCAGTTAACATCCATTCATGAAGAGTCAGCCATTTACATCTCGTCGTATTTACACAGTATCAAAGCTGCTGAGTCAGTGGAGGGATTCTAACACACACACAGCTTTCTGTCACCATGAATTCAGACAATCAACAGACAATCACACATCTTGTCATTTGATCTGAGAATGAAATTTGATGACTGATGTTCTGTGTGCGTACGTCCTACGACCGTTTCAGACTTGAACACGTGGTCAAGTGGTCCAAGCACACGGAGTACTGTAAATTACACATCAGAAAACAGCCATCGGTTCCTGAAAGTTGACAAAAAGCCATGTTGCTGCTCATTACGGTAATCCCTTTCATTCTGCTTGGCAGAAGCTGGTGAGTCATTACCGTAATGACAGCAACGTTTTCTCCTTCCAGCTCCTTCTTCACACCAGGTAGAGGAACAGAGTGACACTTCTCAGCTTTCAGGAATCGATTTCTGATGGCACAATTACGGTACTCCACAGTATGGCCAGTGTGAAAGGGTTAAATACTCCACATCCACAGAAATTCCTTGTCCACAAACACTAAACATACGTAAGTGGACAGAGAAGTTCTGCCTCAGTCTTCATCGGCGTCACCGCAAAAAAAGACAGACACACGTCAGCTGAGCGGCCTCATATCAACAGTCACAGACATGAGCTCCGGCCTGAGAGGTGGTACCGGACTCACACCTCCTGACACACCCGCCACCACGTCAGCGTCAGACTCGGTGACTGACTGTGGAATGAAGCTCCGTCTGCAGCTTCACGTGCATCTGCAGGAATAAAAAGGTTGTCCAAAAAAAAACCTGTCTTCGATGTTCCACTTTGTCTTCAGCTCATCTGAGCACAATATTACTCAAACCAAAGCAGATGGGATGTGTCCATTGAGTGTCAGGGTCACGGTCTGTTCACAGGATGTCATCATCCAACATGTGGTCAGTCGGGGACGGTGGATCTTCTTCTGGTCCTCCACCGCCATCTCCATCAGCTCCTGTTGGAGGTGGAGTCTCTGTGTTCTCCTCAGGTGGACTCTGGTGGAGCTGTGACGTCTCTCCGTCACACCGGTGTTCTTGCAGCTGTCGTTGCTCAGTGAATCTCTGCTCACAGATGCTGCAGCTGATCAGTTTTCTCCTCCTCGTCGACGGACATGTGATATATCAGACTTCGTTCGTCAGTGAAACTTTCACTGCACCGATAAGAGTTTTCCCCGGAAATGACAAACCATGTGACGAGTCAGATTGGACCGCTGAGAAAAAACTCTGTGCACAGATGGAGCAGCTGAACGGTCGTTCTCCTGAGTGACGCGTCATGTGGATCTTCAGACTGTGACTGTGAGAAAACTTCTTGCCACAAACCGAACAGCTGAATGGTTTTTCTCCTGAATGACATCTCATGTGTCGAGTTAGGTTTGTGCGTTGTCGAAACCCGTTTCACAGACGGGACAGATGAAAGGTTTCTCTCCAGTGTGACAGTTCATGTGGTCAATTAAGTGACTGCGCTGGCGAAATCCTCTGTTACAAACCGAGCAAATGAACGGTTTTCTCCAACTGTGTGAGTTCTCAGGTGATTCCGCAACGATCCTCTGCTGGAAAAATATTTCGTACAAACTAAACAGCTGAATGGTTTTTCTGCTGAATGGGTTTCTTTGTTCTCCTTCCAATCATCGTGTCTGACCTCAGTCTGAAGCCCAGAGGAGTCTGATGTGTTGGCACTGCTTGTTGGAGCTTGTGTCTCTGTGTTCTCCTCAGATGGACTCTGATGAAGCTGTGAGGACTCAGGTTTCTCTTCATCGTCTTCACTCTTCACAATGACGGTGGTGAATGAGAACCTGGTGACATCAGCCTCCTCCAGCCCTTGAAGCTGCTCTCCCTCCTGACTGCTCCACAGTTCCTCCTGTTCCTCTTTAATATGTGGGGGCTCTGGGTCCTCCTGGTCCACACCGGAGCTCCACTGCTGCTGCTCAGGAACGTCTTCTGTCCTCAGCAGCTCATCATCATCTGCAGGAGACATTCAGTCAGTGGAACAGAAGCTAGTTGTCACGTCCAGAGCAGCTGCGATTAGAAGAAGTAGTAGTGAACCAACCTGCTCTGTGCAACCGAACTTGAGGCTTGAAAACAGCGTCCAGCAGTTCTCGCTGACGATCGTTCTCCTCTTTAGAACGACAAAGTTCCTCCTCGTACTCTGCTATCGTTCTTTCAAACAGCATAAATATCTCCTCAGCAGCCGCAGTCAGTCTCTGCTCCACCAGCAATCTCAGCACTTGACTTTTACTCATTTTCTATCTGAATCTGTCAGTGAAGCGTAGCTAACTTCCGCCCGGTCTCTTTGTCTACAGCTAGCACGCTCAGCTAAGTGCAGAAGCTTCGTCGTTGTCGGAAGGTCAAAGGTCAAGGTTTATAAACTCTACGAGGCCTTTGTCGACTTTGTCCGTAGATGAATGGCCGATGGTGGATTGCACCGGAAACAAATCACATATCTGTTAAATGTCACAAACGCAGAAACGAGGTGCTGCTGCTTCCAACGGATGCCATCTTGTTCTTCTTCTTCTGGGCTTTTATTGACGTTACAGGCAAAATACCGCCCCCGTCGGACTGAGCCGGAACCGAGCTGGCTGGGAGGGCGTGTGGTCAACGCATTTCTTAAATCACGTTTGGTGAAATCTATTGTGTGCTTAATGTCAGGAGACAGACATACGTTGCTCATGCAGTGTTCGACACTGACCTACGTAAAGTCCTGACAGTTGTGACAATCATCGGCAATCATCGGCAAGCTCCTGCTAGCAGCTTCAGTGACAGTAGTTTGTGTTCGTCTCTGTTTCAGCTGTCTGCTTCTTTCCTCTGTTCATTCTCAAGGTTGTTTTATTCGTCTCTCATGGCTCCAAACGTTTGAACAAGGTGACATTGATTCTAATCTCCCGTCTTCAACTGTTTTGTTCCTGATCAGAAATAAACTAAGAACCAACATTCACACATTGTTTCCATCAACAGTGAGTTGGAGACAAAGCAGCATTTGTCATTCAGGATTCTGTTCATTCCTCAGAGAGAGAACAGTTGCCTGAAACACCTGGAAGAACCTGTGACGTCAGAGGAGCAGAGTTCTTGCTGAGACCTGAGCCGCAGGAGAGTCTCTGCTGTCCCCATCCATCGTCCGTCCTCAGCTCGGACAGGAGACAACTCAATACTTCTCTGGC
This sequence comes from Lampetra planeri, assembly GCF_965212315.1. Classification (NCBI taxonomy): domain Eukaryota; kingdom Metazoa; phylum Chordata; class Hyperoartia; order Petromyzontiformes; family Petromyzontidae; genus Lampetra; species Lampetra planeri. Next base: position 16,153 of record NW_027615817.1, read on the forward strand.
TGGGTGATGTTACTGATTGTTGAGTGTGGACCCCAGAAAGAAAAGAAAACCAGCACAACCCGTAAACCCATCCTGAGATAGTTTTGAGAATTGACAAACACAATCACAGCTCAATGACAGACGTGTGACAAAGAATTCGATCGACAATACCAACAGCAAGCAGTTTGTGATCAGTGACACATCAGAAGGTTCTGCAGGGGTCAGCTGATCTGGCGTTCGGAACCATTTCTGTTTTTATCATCGACACGGAAGATGTGCACAAAGGTAGTCGATGCTCATTGTTTATCTCAGACACACGTGATCTCATGTTGTCTCTTGTCTCGTCTCCATTTGATGAATGAAAGGAGAGGCTCCGCCCCCCACGGTGAAAAAAGTGCAGGATTGACGGCTGTTGGCTGCGCCTGTGAAAGACGTGAGTGGATGGACAGGAAACAGGAGACGTTGATGAGCAGGCGTTTTTCCACACCAGTCACAGGAAGCTGCTGACGAACAGCTTCTCAGGTTTCATCCAGCAAATCTGCTGACTCATACAAAATCACAGACAGAAAAGAAAAGTAAAACTGCGTGAACTGGTTCACCATCTACTGACGGGAAGGATAACTGCAGTCAACCATCAGTCACTCAGTGTCCGATTGGGCCTGATGGAGCTGCTTTTCTTCTTCTACCGTTCATCAGACGTCTTCAGTGGAAGTGTGAGACCGTCACCAATGAGTCAGATGAACACAACCTGCTGCGTCGCCTCCTCTGAAGAAGCATCAGGACGCGCTGGGCGGGTCAGCCGGGTGTGACTCTTCAGGCTCCGCCTCCCGGCCGCCAGCCTGGTGCAGCTTCATGTGAATCCTAAGGTTTTCTTTCACGGTGTAACGTTTTCCGCAGGCGGAGCAGCTGAACGGTTTCTCCCCCGTGTGCGTCCTCATGTGTCTCTTCAGATTCCCTGTGATGGTGAAACCTTTGCCGCAGACGGAGCAACTGAAGGGTTTGTCGCCCGTGTGACTGCGGATGTGATCCTTCAGGTGTCCCGTCGCCGTGAAACACTTCCCGCAGATGGCGCAGCAGAAGGGTTTCTCCCCGGTGTGTGACCTCAGGTGAACCTTCAGACTGCCCTTCTGGGTGAAACTCTTCCCACACACCTTGCAGCTGAAGGGTTTCACCGCCGTGTGGATCCTCATGTGAATCTCCAGGTTTCCTCTCTGCGTGCAGCGCTTGTCACATACGGAGCAGCTAAAGGGTTTGTCCTCCATGTGCGTTAGCATGTGCTTCATCAGGTGACCCTTTTCGGAGAATCTCTTCCCGCACGCGGAGCAGATGTACGGTTTGTCGCCCGTGTGCGTTCGTGTGTGGCTGATCAGTTGTCCCTTTCGTAAGAAGTTTTTGTGGCACACAGAGCAGATGAACGGTTTCTGTCCCGTGTGGATCTGAGCATGCCTCTTCAGGTTTCCTTTGCAACCAAATCTTTTGCCACATTCAGAGCAACTGAAGTGTTTTTTGTCCGTGAAGGATCTCCCCCCACCTTGAGAGTCTTCACAGCTCCTCAGAGGTTCTCTGGTCTCTCCTCTGTTGTCAGGTTGGTCAGAGGTAGACGTCCTGTGGTGGGTTGGGGGTCAATGGATCATCTCCGTTGCTGGCTGCTTCTGATCCTCCACAGTGGTCTCCAGCATCTTCTGTTGGAGGTTGTGTCTCTGTGTTCTCCTCAGATGGACTCTGATGAGGTTTCTCTTCATCGTCTTCCCTCTTCACAGGGGACAGGAGTGAATGAGAACCTGGTGACATCAGCATCCTCCAGCCCTTGAAGCTGCTCTCCCCCCTGACTGCTCCACAGTGCCTCCTGTTCCTCTTTGATGTGTGGGGGCTCTAGGTCCTCCTGGTCCACACCGGAGCTCCACTGCTGCTGCTCAGGAACCTCTTCTGTCCTCAGCAGCTGACGGACGTCTGCGTGTCTCACTGGAAAGCAGAGAAACCATTCATTGTCTCCTCTGTCATCACCTCTGGAAAGTTCATCTTCTTCTCTTTATGTTCAGTGTTTAACTTCAACAGGAAACTCGACGAGTTCAAGTCTGCTTCATGTTTCAGCTTGTTAATGCGTTCTGTGCCTCGTCAGTACAAACCGAGCAGCGGGTGGGAACGGACCTCATCCGATCACCTGGGGGCTAAACAATGAATGAGAGGTGATGTAACGTTTTCCTGTCATAGGCTCCGCCCCTCCCTTGTAGCAGAGGTCACAATAACAACTCAGGGGGGGGGGGGGGTCAGATGAAAGTTTAAGCAGAGATGTGTTTGTCTCTTTGGTGACTTTCTGTCAGTTCAAATCGATGCTATGAAAAGAGGAAGTGATGTCATGATTGACAGCTGCTCTGACCCCTGACCCCTCCCCTCCACCTTCATCTCTGAGTGAACCTCATCCCCCGTCAGTCAGAAGAAGGTGATGAACGGATCAGTGCTGCTCTTACTTTTTCAGTTCTGATGTTCACGCTGTGTTCAAACGTCCTCAGCTGAGGAATCTGAAAAAAAGAGACATATGATGCAAATGAAACATCTGTCTCCAAAGACCAGCCCCGGGACAGATTCCAGACACTAGTGTCGGCGCCGTTTATTTACGTCATCGCTGTCACATAGTCCTATCGTTTGTCTGGATGTCGCACGGATAATAGATGAAGAGATATGACGATACATATATACTGTATGTATACATACACTACCCTTCAAAAGTTTGGGGTCGCTTAGAAATATCCTCCTTTTGAAAGGTTTCTTTTTTTCCAATGAAGATAACATTCTAGTTTAATTCTAGTTTAATGTATGCACTATTTGTACTTTATGTTTCTACCTGAAGAAAGTCACTGCTGTTTGCACCATGTGTTGAGAGGTCTGTCATGACATCTGTGCTGTATATCACACATACACAGTATGTTTGACAATAAAATCGACTTTGACATGAAATGAATCAGACTCGTCCAGACGTGGTAAATGACTATTCTAGCTGTTCCATTCACTCCTGTCTTCTAATGCTACATTTTGTTAGCTAATCGTGTTAAAAGGTGAATGATGATTAGAAAACCTTTGTACAATTATGTTTGCACAACTGTTGATTGGAGAAGATATAAAACTGAAATTGTCTGGATGACCCCAAACTTTTGAACAGTAGTGTTATATGCATTTTCTCATTATTCCCATCCAAAGTAACAAGGAATTTGTTTGCTGTTGACGAATATTGAATCTTGAGTTGAATTTAGTCTTTGTAGTCGATCCTGTGACGTTACTGGAACCGTTTCTCTATTAGTTTATTTTTATTCTCTATTAACTGAATTTCAGAGTGAATAATGACCTGTCAGACTCCTGTGGTCGGACTACGCCCCCTCCCGGGGAAACTTAGACACAGCACAGTCGGTCAGTTGTGGGAAAGTCCACAACACAAAATACACACCTCTGAAAAAAAATGGAGAAAACATAATGAAGAAATGGACCTGGCTACACTGACGGTGTGAGGCCGATTCATGAGCCCACTGTCCCTCCGTGGTGACGTGTCAGCAGGGGCCGAGGGGAACGGGGTGTGTTCGCGTCACTCACGCAGTTGCAGTCAAGTTTCTGGACCTGTGGGAGTCCGAACCATCCGCTCGCGAGGATCCACGACGTAATCAAAATAAAAATGGCTGCCGACAATCCTCGGGTCACGTGACACACGGCAGCCAACCGTCCCACAACCGCAGTGGAGAGAAAGAGAGAAAACACCGGCACAGCTCGTGTTCCCGGTCCGAACGACAAGGAACCGGCGGTTTAACGTACTGGTCCACACGGAACACGCCACACCGACACCTACGACACGATCGCTTCCGTTCCGTCGGGAAACGTTCAAATAACGGAACTCACCAGCGGCGCGCGCAGCAGGGGCGGAGTTACGGAGGCTCAGGAGGGACATGGGCGTGTGACGTCACGTCTCCGGTAATAGAAAATGAAATACGCTAAAATTAGTAAGTAACAATACAATAGCCAGGGGTCGTCACGGAGTCCGAGGGTGATGGGTATGTGTGGAAGTTGAAGCTAAGTGAGGGGATGATGATCGTGTGTGTTTTGAGTTGGAGCTCAGCCAGCTGTGACCGGCCGTGACCAGGGGTCTGGACCATGAAGCTCCATCAACAGGTCCTGATGACTCCATGAATCCAGGGTTGACTGAGACTGTGACGATCAGGATCATCGGTGACACGACGTCGGTTAGTAGGAGGAGAAGTCAGTGAGTGTAGAAAAGACGAACACCGTGGAAGCTACTTGAAGAGGTGGCAGGTGACAACACATCACAGACAGTGTAAATGTGTACGTTGTTCATTAATGCCTCAATAAATGAACCTCGAAATCACATTACATTGATTTTTTTCCCAGATAAAAGAACAAACATAAAAGCACTAAAGCAGCTTTCAACTCTAGTGTTTAAATTCAATTCATTCATCAATATACAAATTGATCGTCTGTATTAGACGACTATCAAAACCCACGAGTCGTCAGGAGGCTGAGCACGGGGACAATGGGTGTTTGACGAACGGACTAAACAATAAAAACTACAGGCTCCAATGTCTGCTGTTTCCTTTATTAAGACTAAAACCCAAACAGTGAATCCGACAAAAACCTTAAAGACACATTGCAAGCGAGTGAGCAAACGGGCTAGTGGTCAGCAAAAATAGGAGCTAAAAGAGTAGTAGTAGGAGGACCCCCCCCCCCCCACACACACACACACACACACACACACACACACACACACACACACACTCCCTCGGGGGTTAAAGTTGTCTCCACAGTCACAGCGATACATCACGTGTATGTCTGCCTGGCTGGGGCTTTTATGTTGAAAGGATGCTATGTGACAAACTGTTGACTTCCTGTTCAAAGCTTAGCATCGGGTCAGTCAGACCGGAAAGGACTGCAGAGGAACGGTTCGAAGAGAAGACGACAGATGGATCCACACGGGCCCTCGGATTCAAATGGTGAGAAGAAGGTCTGTGACGCTCTCACCGGCGGTCGATGCTAAGCTAACGTTACCTAACGCATCCACACGCAGGCTGTTAGCCGTTAGCAGCTAGCTCCTGCTCCACTGACGTCAGCAGACTATGAGGCAGGTTGGGTTTGTGGAGGTGTTCGGATGTGTTTGATTCGTCACCAATCACCGACTGCTTTTCGTCGGAGCGAGGAACATTTTCACGTTCTGACTGTTGTTGAAGTTCAAGTTGAACTTCATTGTTCCTGAGAGGGCAGTTTGTGCTGCGGTATGGCACTGAGGTCCAGTACAAGAAGAAAACCGACACCAGAAGAATCCCAGCAGGGCATCAGGTTACAGTATGCACGACTCACACCAGATCTCCACAGTTACGAACAGTTGTTACGACAAAGAACCGGATGAATTAGTCCAGTGGAAGTAAAACACATGTTGCATTCAGAAATACACACAGATGCTGCTGTGGTTCTTCGTATAGAACGTAGAGTGGACCAGAACTTTATCGTCTGTCCGTGTGTTCCAGTTCTACCTTCAGGGGTCCTCAGAGTGATCGTGGGTGAGGACGAGCAGCAGCAGTGGAGCTCCAGTGTGGACCAGGAGGACCCAGAGCCCCCACACATTAAAGAGGAACAGGAGGAACTGTGGAGCAGTCAGGAGGGGAGAGCAGCTTCAAGGGCTGGAGGAGACTGATGTCACCAGGTTCTCATTCACTCCTGTCCCTGTGAAGAGGGAAGACGATGAAGAGAAACCTCATCAGAGTCCATCTGAGGAGAACACAGAGACACAACCTCCAACAGAAGATGATGGAGACCACTGTGGAGGATCAGAAGCAGCCGGAAACGGAGATGATCCACTGTCCCCGACCCACCACGGGACGTCTCACGCTCGTGAATCGGACACTGACGATAGCGAAGACTGGATGACACCCAGCAGCCCTCCGCCGGGGTCCAACTCTGAGGAACAGGCTTTGGACACTGTCAGGAGTCAGGGACGCGATGCCGCTGAAAGCTCAACGACCTGCTCGGAATGCGGCAAATCTTTTTGCTCCAAGTCGCATCTGAAGAGGCACAAGAAGATCCACAGCGGAGAGAAACCGTTCAGTTGCTCTGAATGTGGTAAAAGGTTTGGTTTTGTGGGAGATCTCAATCGCCACACGCGAGTTCACTCAGGAGAGAAGAACTTCTTCTGCTCAGTGTGCAGCACCAGTTTCACGTTCCGACACACACTGGTTCAGCACATGAGGAAACACACGGGGGAGAAACCGTTCCTGTGCTCCGTGTGCGACACCAGCTTTGCTTTCCGTCACATCCTGGTTCAGCACATGAGAACGCACACGGGGGAGAAACCATTCTCCTGCTCATTCTGCAGTAAATGTTTCTCCCAGAAGGGAAGCATGATGAGACACATGATGGTCCACACCGGAGAGAAACCGTTCAGCTGCGACCTTTGTGACGAGCGCTTCACGTGGAAGTCGCAACTGAAAAGACACAAGTGTTCCAGACACAACTGAGGCCGTTCCCTCTCAACGTGGATGTCCTGAAGCTCGGCCGATGAGTTTGTCGTGGTTGTCGTGGGTGTCTCACATCCCTGCTTAAGACTCGCAGCTGATGTTCTTCATCCAGTGAAGGGGTCACGGGTCACATGACTCCATCCCGACGGCGTCCTGCACAGGACACTCACAGCCAGTCGAATCCTGGTTAAGCCACAGAGAAGGTTTGGCCCAGCGGTGGATGAGTGAATGAAGGCGGAGGTCTGAGGCGACAGGAGAAAGGAGCCACCCCACCGTTGTTTGGAAGAAATGGATGAATGAAGGAGGTTGGAGACGTCTCCAGGCACAGCAGCTCGCACCATGTGTCCACCTGCAAAAGAACGTTCCAGCAACAGAATTGTACAGTGAGGCTGCGAGCTGCGACCACTCATCGAGACCACGAAAGCGACCTCGGCAGCGGGTGCGGTGCCATGTGCTGAAAAGTAAAAGAGCACAATGACCCCACCGGAGAACTGGTCTGATCTGTGACCTCTCACTACACACGCTCTGGTGTTCCTCTTCTGGCTCCGTCCCCACCCCTCACCAGCTCACAGCTGATTGGTCAGAATGTCAAGGACTGAACTGTCATCAGATTGAACAGGTAGAATCCTGTGGAACCTTGAGAACGTTCTGAATGCTGACACTGCTGCTGGAATGTTCTCTGGATTGGACACATGTGGAATCTTGTCACATTCCTCCAACACAACAGGCGCGCGCACACACACACACACACACACACACACACTGTTCTCCAACTGAGGGTGACGTGTTTGCTGGGAAACAAGTTTATGCATCAGATGTTAGAGGTGAAAACTGATTCAAATAAACTTGTGGTTCTATTTTCTCTGGCTCATGCACACACACACTCACTCCGCAGGTGGAAATCCCCAAAACAAAGTGACTCAAATGCTGAAAACGTCAGTTTTTTATTGCAGCTCAACATCTTTACACAGGCTGAGTGACTGTTGTCACGTCAGATCTGTCAGCTCTGAGGACCTGATGTGGGGACCGTTCCAGCTCCCCGGGTCCTCGTGTCGTCCAGTGAGCTGACGTTCATTTGTTGACTGACACCACTTGTGAATGAGTGAGACGAGCTAAAGCTGAGCTGTTTCCATGAGAACTGCAGCACGGTGTCCTGGAAGCTGGAAGGAACGATGAGTCCTCTGGTGAGCGTCGGTCCACCAGCCTCAGGTTTGTCCCGGCGGGCTGCTCGTAAGAGCGTGGAGGGGTTCTGCAGCCACGTGACATCTCAAGTCCGTTGTCTCGCTGTCACCAACTGCTTGGCTGGCGTGGACTCTCATGTGTTTGCTGATGTCACTGCGGGTACCGGAAGCTTCTCTGACACACGGCGCAGCTGAAAGGCTTCTCTCCGGTGTGAATTCGAAAGTGTGCGACGAGATCCGATCGCTGCCGGAAGCTTTTACTGCAGAAGGAGCAGACGAACGGCTTCTCCCCGGTGTGGATCCGCATGTGTCTCTTCAGGTTTCTCTTGTGGCCAAATGTCCGGTCACATTCAGAACAGACAAACGACTGCTTGTTTGTCGCAGAGTTGAAGTTGGAATCAGCGTTTATATGTTTGATCCAGTCGTCTTCGCTGTCGTCGCTTTCGGGATCAGAGAAATCAGATGCCCTGTCTTCAGCGTGTGACAGCGGATCTCCGTTACTGGCTGCTTCTGATCCTCTACCATCGTCTCCATCCGCTTCTGTCTCCATTTGTGGAGTGGAGCTGCTGGTTGGAGGTTGTGTCTCTGTGTTCTCTCAGTCGGACTCTTTGGGAGCTGCCGCTGCTCAACACACATTTGTGCTTCTTGATCTGATAGAACTGAGAGAATCTTTTGTTACAGACGCTGCAGTCCGAACAGTTTCTCACCAGTTGTGAACGACCAGGTGACGCGTCAGAGCAACTTTCTGGGTGAATCTTTTACCACACGTAAAACAGCTGTACGGTTTTTCCCCGTGTGGATCCTCACGTGTCTCTTAAGATTTTGCCGGCAACCAAATCTTTTGCCACATTCCGAGCAGATATACTGCTTCTTTTCTGTCTGACAACCCACGTAAAGTTTGGACTTTTCGACATGTTTTAAAGGATACCTGACGTCCCCTCCAGTCCTTAAGGTTTTCAGTTTGAGGTTGTGGGTGGTTTGGTCTTCTGCTGTCAGCATGAGTCTCTGACAGCAGATCTAAGGTTCCTGTCTGCTTCTGATCCTCCACAGTGGTCTCCATCATCTTCTGTTGGAGGTTGTGTCTCTGTGTTCTCCTCAGATGGACTCTGATGAGGTTTCTCTTCATCGTCTTCCCTCTTCACGGGGACAGGAGGTGAATGAGAACCTGGTGACATCAGCCTCTTCCGGCCCTTGAAGCTGCTCTCCCTCCTGACTGCTCCACAGTTCCTCCTGTTCCTCTTTAATGTGTGGGGGCTCTGGGTCCTCCTGGTCCACACCGGAGCTCCACTGCTGCTGCTCAGGAACCTCTTCTGTCCTCAGCAGCAGCTCATCGTCATCTGCAGGAGACATTCAGTCAGGGGAATAGAAGCTTGTTGTCACGTCAGAGCAGCTGAGAGAAGAAGAAGAAGAAGAAGAAGAAGTGAACCAACCTGCTCTGTGCAACCGAACTTGAGGCTTGAAAATAGCGTCCAGTAGTTCTCGCTGACGATCGTTCTCCTCTTTAGAACGACAAAGTTCCTCCTCGTACTCTGCTATCGTTCTTTCAAACAGCATAAATATCTCCTCAGCAGCCGCAGTCAGTCTCTGCTCCACCAACAATCTCAGCATTTGACTTTTACTCATTTTTTTCTGACTGTCTGTTGTCGGTGACGTGTTGCTAACCTCCGTCTTTGCTAGCACGCTAACCGCAGACGCTTAGTCGCACTGAGGGGGTCAGAGGTCTAATGCGCATCGGCATAGGGAAGAGGACTTTATCCGAACGTGAGGAAGTTCTGTTAGTTAATTTTTGCTTCATGAACTGTCTAAAGAAGGCACAGGGGGTCAACTATTTCTTCTGCTGGTCACCATGTTATTCTGACGTTTGTTTCTTCTTCGGCTTCTGTGGGAACTGCGGCTGACGACCAGTTCCTGCTAAGTTATTATCGCCACCTGCAGGTGAAAGCGCGATACAACAGAAAGCAGCGACATTTATGATTTTTTGGATAACGTAGTTAGTTTTATGTCCGATAATAAAATATGGTCTGCCAAAATGTAAACACTCGTCACAGGGGAACGCGGGAATAACTTGGCCATTGTTTATTACAGGTTACTGTCCACCAGGTGGCGGCAAAATATTTAAAACTGAAAGAACTGAAAGAATAGCAGAAAGGCTATCAGGGAGCGGACAAACAAACGGCGGTGGTTTAAGGTTTACAGGACTGTGGTTAGACCAGCTATGATGTATGGTTTAGAGACACTAGCGATAGGCAGAAGACAGGAGGCAGAGCTGGAGGTGGCAGAGTTAAAGATGTTGAGATTCTCTTTAGGAGTGACCAGGATGGACAGGATTAGGGATTGAGGTCATCAGAGGGACAACACAGACAGGAAGCTTAGGAGAAAAAGCTAGAGAGGCTAGATTGAGATGGTTTGGACATGTGCAGAGGAGGGACAGTGGGTCATTGGTAGGAGAATGTTAGAGATGGAGTTGGAGGTAGGAGACAGAGAGGAAGGTCAAAGAGGAGGTTTATAGATGCAGTGAGGGAGGACATGGAGGTAGTTGGAGTCAGAGTAGAGGATACAGAGAACAGGGAAAGATGGAAATCGATGATTCGCTGTGGCAACCCTGAAGAGGGACAAGCCGAAAGAAAGAAGAAGAAGAAGATTTGGAAAGAATGACACTGAGTATTGTGGAAGCTGAAGTAAGTAGAGCAAGAGACTGCAAAAAAACAATGAATGGAGAGAGAGTGGACAGTATGTCAGTTCTTCTGGAGTTTAGGGAGCAATGCTTCCAGGAGAGTGAAAATAGGATGTATGAGCTTTCCGGTAGAGCTTATATACCTCCACCACTGAGATGTTACAAATGCCAATCGATATGGGCATATGCAGCAGTGTGTAGGGGGAAACAGAGGTGTCTCAAATGTGTAGGGGAACATAGAGTTGAGGAGTGCAAAGAGATGCACAAAATAAATACTGTAATTGTGGGGGGCAACACAGGGTCACATTTGGTGGATGTGAAGTGAGGGGGAGCAAGTGAAAGCTGTAAACAACATAAGCTATGCAGAGGCAGTGAAGAGGGTGCAAGGACAAAAGAGAAAGGCTGACACGGTGAAGGTGGTTCCCAGAGCGGAGGAAGGCAGAACAGACGCAACCAATGACGCCTGTCAGTTGACAGGCTGATTCTGTTCATGGCGTATGTCATTAACTGCACTGACCAAGTTAAACATAAAACAGAGAAGATTAAAATAATTGTGAAAGGAGCCGAGAAGTTCTTAGGTATGACAGGGGTGTCATGGGAACAAATTAACAAAAGACTGGAAATAAATGGGAAACCAGGTGCTTCGAGTGACAAGCAAGCTGAATATTCTACAATGGAATGTGAGAAGTCTCATAGCAAATGGACACGAATGTAAAGGATTCATAAAAGACTTAGAGAAGAAACCAGAAATAATATGTGTTCAAGAAACCTGGCTCAAACCAACACTGGATTTCGTAATTAGGGGTTATGATAGTATCCGTAGAGATAGAGGAGAGGGGAGTGGGGTGTGTGTGTGTGTGGGGGGGGGGGGGGGGGGGGGGGCAACATTTGTGAAGCAAGGGATACAATATAGAGTTTTAGGGAAAGGAAAGGGTTAGAGTGCTTAATAATAGAAATCTGGACAAAAGTCGGAAATATAAAGATAGTAAATTATACAAGCCATGCAGTAGGATGACAGTAGAAATGTTTGATGAAATAAGGGTACACTTAACAGGGAGAGTGGTATGGTGTGGGATTTTAATACATATAGCACGTTATGGGGTGGTCGGAATGATGATAATGGAGTAGTGGTTGAGGAGTTAATGGAGAGTAGAAATTTAGTACGCTTAAATGATGGGAGTGGAACAAGAATTAATATTAGAACGGGGTCAGAGTCAGCTTTAGATCTCACACTTGTAACAGACTCACTGGCAGGTATTTGTACATGGACTGTGAAAAGAGACACTACAATTGGAAGTGATCACTATCAAATTAACACGGTAGGTGTGGGGATAGAGCGAGGTGGGAACAAAGGTGTGGGGTCGTGGCATTTGGGAGGGCTGATTGGGAAAAATTTGCATGTATATTTGACAGACGAATGGAAACAATTGACACTAATACAGATGTTGACATATTCAATCTTTCTCTGTGTGAAGGAATCTTAGACGCAGCGAGGGAATCCATTCAGAAGAAGGGAGGTAAGCATGTGAAGAAGATTGTTCCATGGTGGTCAGAGGAGTGTAATAAGGCAGTTAAAGCTCGAAATAAAGCATTTTAAGTGTTGAAAGAAACCACAGTTCTCAGAATCTGATTGAATATAAGAGAAAACAGGCACAAGTAAGGCGGGTCATAAAAAGTACAAAAAGGGAGTATTGGAGGGAATTTTGTGATTCGGTGGGGAGGGAAAACAGAATTGGAAAAGTCTGGGGAATGATAAAGAGAATGAATGGTGATAAACGAGATTATGGGTATCCAGTATTAAAAGAAGGTGAAAAGATAGCAGTAAAAGACGAGGAGAAAGCTGAAATGTTGGTGAAGACTTTTGTTAAAGTGCACAGTTCAGGGAATATCACTAAGAAGGGGCAAGAGGAAGGGAAACAACAATAGCAGAGAATGTAGGAGTGGTACAAGCTGAGCAGGAAACTAATGACATATTAAAATAGAATTTACAAAGCAGAGTTAAAACGAGCCCTCGACAGTCTAGGAACCAGGAAGTCAGCACCAGGAGCGGATCAGATCTGGAATATAATGGTGAAAAGACTCAGCGACTCAGCAAAAGAAATGTTACTGAAATTATATAATAAAGTATGGAAGGGTGGAAAGATGCCACAGAGGTGGAAGGAAGCAATAATCATTCCAATATGTAAACCAGGAAAAGACTGCAATAATCCAGGAAGCTACCGGCCAATTGCAACATCCAATGTATGTAAAACAATGGAGAAGATGGTAAGTGACAGACTAAACTATTATGTAGAACAGGAAGGACATATATCTAATTATCAAAGTGGATTCAGGAGAGGGAGGAATACTAAGGACCCAGTGATATGTCTAGAACATGAGGTACAAAAGGCACAGACAAATAGAGAAAGCGTAGTGTCAGTATTTTTAGATGTGGAAAAGGCATACGATATGATGTGGGGAGAGGGACTTTTAATTAAACTTTGGAAATTAGGTGTTAAAGGACGTATGTTCAGATGGATCAAAGATTTTTTATTTGGACGAAGGATACAAGTAAGGATAGGAAATAAATATTCAGAGAAAATGAAAATCGAAAATGGAACACCACAAGGGAGCATAATAAGTCCATTGCTATTCTCAATAATGATAAATGATGTATTTATGAAAGTAGGACATGAAATGGGGGTGTCTCTGTTCGCTGATGATGGGGCAATTTGGAAGAGGGGAAGAATCTAGTATCCATCATAAAGAATGTACAAAGTACAATTACAAAAATAGAGCAATGGTCATATAAATGGGGATTCAAATTCTCAGTAGATAAAACAAAGACAATGTTTTTTACAAAGAAAAGAATTGGTGACACAAGTAAATTAAAACTGTACAATCAAGAACTGAAAAGAGTGAAAGAATGTAAGTTTTTAGGAATATGGTTGGATGAGAGACTCACATGGGCGGTGCACATTCAAAAGGTGGTGGAGAAGTGTAAAAAGTTTTAAATGTGATGAGGTGCTTGGTGGGGTAAGACTGGGGGGCGCACAGGAGGGCACTGAAAGCCATATATTGCGGGCTGATAAGATCTAGCTTAGATTATGGAAGCGTATATAAATCAGCAGCAAGTACAACCATGAAAAAGCTGGACATCATTCAATATCAGCACTGAGACAATGTACAGGGGCATTTAAAACAACACCAACGACAGCACTACAGGTGGAAATGGGGGAAATGCCATTAGAAATGAGGAGGTTACAATTATCACTGCTGTATTGGGCTAAATTGCAGGGTCAGGGGACAGAACATCCTACAAGACGCACTTTGGAACCGTGTTGGGGAAAAAGGGAAAAGAAACAATAAAAGTTTGGATGGACAATAACTCAAGAATCAGAAGAAATTGAAATCGCTCATGTAGAGGTTAGTCCAACAGTACCACTGTCAAATGTCCCACCATGGCTATTGCCAGAAAACAGTAGATTTATCACTAATGCAGAAGAAAAAATAGAAAAAGTCAGAATATACTGTAAGGCAAATATGGAAAAATACAAATGTTACGTTAAACTCTATACAGATGCATCCAAATATTTAGATAGGACAGGGGTGGCGTTATAGTTCCTGAATTTCACGTAATGGTGGGAAAAAGGATCACTGAGGAAGTTTTCGGTGTACACAGGGGAAATGGTAGCACTTCTTTTAGCAGCACAGTGGGTAGAGGAAGCAAGACCCCTCAGAGCAGTTATCTGCACTTCCTGAAGTGCTGCTACGCACCAGACTGCTGGTGAGGCCTGAGCTTTAGTTTGGTGTGCATTTTTTATTCCTGCTTGCTGTTTGGGATGAGTACAAGAATAATGAATAAACAATTGATACATTAAACACCATAGCATTATAGCACTGAAAAGAAACTCGTTACTCTTTGCAACACAATTCATTGTTCTGAAATAGAATGTCCACATAAGTGTACGCCGGACGCAGGTTTACCTTTACTGTTCGGCACGTAAATACATCCACGGTGCACCGGTTCATCGATTATGTATCCGTAGCGCTGAGTGAACTAGTTCCTCCGTTCCAGTTCAGTACGTTCGACGCGCGCAGCAGTTCCGTTCGTGTCACTTTCCTTTTCAGTCAGTGATCGGTGTCAGTAGACTCGTGAGCAGGGAACGACCAGGTTCACCAGCAGCAGGTCACCGCTGCACTCGGCTGAGCTGTCACATCGCCCCAGTCTGTGACTCAGTGGAGGAAGCGTCTGCAGTTAGCTTAGCGTGCTAGCTGCTAGACGGAAGTTAGCAGCACGTCACTAACAGTCAGAGAGAGAAAATGAGTAAAAGTCAAATGCTGAGATTGTTGGTGGAGCAGAGACTGACTACGGCTGCTGAGGAGATATTTATGCTGTTTGAAAGAACGATAGCAGAGTACGAAGAGGAACTTTGTCGTTCTAAAGAGGAGAACGATCGTCAGCGAGAACTACTGGACGCTGTTTTCAAGCCTCAAGTTCGGTTGCACAGAGCAGGTTGGTTCACTTCTTCTTCTTCTTCTCTCAGCTGCTCTGGACGTGACAACTAGCTTCTGTTCTCCTGACTGAATGACTCCTGCAGATGATGATGAGCTGCTGCTGAGGACAGAAGAGGTTCCTGAGCAGCAGCAGTGGAGCTCCGGTGTGGACCAGGAGGACCCAGAGCCCCCACACATTAAAGAGGAACAGGAGGAACTGTGGAGCAGTCAGGAGGGAGAGCAGCTTCAAGGGCTGGAGGAGGCAGATGTCACCAGGTTCTCATTCACCACCATCATTGTGAAGAGTGAAGACGATGAAGAGAAACCTCATCAGAGTCCATCTGAGGAGAACACAGAGACACAACCTCCAACAGAAGATGATGAAGACCACTGTGGAGGATCAGAAGCAGCCAGCAATGGAGATGGATCCACTGTCCCCGACCCACCACGGGACGTCTACCTCTGACCAACCTGACCACAGTGGAGGTTTGATGTCTGTGGAGAAGAATCAGATCCTTGAACGTGACACCGGATGTGATGACAAACCATTTTGCTGCTCTGAGTGCGGTGAAAGATTCCGGCGTAAACACAATCTCCAACAACACATGTTAACTCACACCGGAGAAAAACCTTTCAGCTGTTCGCTTTGTAGTAAGAGTTTTACTCGTCGCTCAACTCTGACTCAACATACCAGGCTTCATTCAGTAGAGAAACGGTTCACTTGCTCAGTTTGTGGGAAACATTTACCTCGTCGCTCAGCTTTGACTCGACACATGAGGCTTCATTCAACAGAGAAACCCTTCAGCTGTTCACTTTGTGGTAAAAGATTTAAATATAAACAAAACCTGCAGGATCACATGAGAACTCATACTGGAGAAAAACCATATAGTTGTTCTGTTTGTACAAAATATTTTTCAAGTAGACAAACGTTACATAATCACATGAGAACGCACACAGGAGAGAAACCGTTCATCTGTTCAGTTTGTAACAGAGGATTCCGCCAGCGTGGCCACTTGAGTGACCACAGACACTGTCACACTGGAGAGAAACCTTTTATTTGTCCAGTTTGTGGAAACGGGTTTCGACAACGCACAAACTTAAATCGAGCGTGGCCACTTGAGTGACCACAGACACTGTCACACTGGAGAGAAACCTTTTATTTGTCCAGTTTGTGGAAACGGGTTTCGACAACGCACAAACTTAAATCGGCACATGAGATGTCATTCAGGAGAAAAAACCATTTCGTCAACGTGACACGTCACTCAAACAACACAATTGTGTTGGGAGAGACGTCCAGCTGAGGAGAACAGAAACACAAGAAAAGTCTCACAAAGAAAGCTGCAGGAATGGAGAGGAGCAGTGAGGCAGCTTTCACAAACACGGAAATTCAAATTCACAGTACGCAGAATGTTCACATTAAAAGGAAACATAGTAAAGGGCATAATATAAAGAAATGAAGAACATAGACAATACAAAGAACGAAATACAAAAATAAATGATACAAGGGGGAACGGGGCGCTGAAGTAGTTTACTTAGTTGTTGTTGGTCCGGTCAATTACAGTTGTCTCAATGGACTTTACAGCACTACACACCCACCTGACCCTCAGTCAGGGCGAGGAAAGATGGTCCAAAAACCCTGTAACAGGCGAAAAAGACAGAAAACCTCTGCGAGAACCTGAGAAAGAGACTGGACAGACAATGAAGGTACTCAGCTGAGAGATGAGATTGTCTAAAAAAGAGCAGCAGCAGTCTACGCATGATGGGGGACCAAGGCTCACAGGCTGCGAACAAGAAGAGGAAACAATAAGGCGCTTGCTCTCTAGCTGAGGTGACCCTCAGATGTGTGGACAAGGTCGGCAGTCACGTGACCTGTGTCTCGTCGACCCAGCGAGCTAACGTGCACTACTGGGTGGCTCTACTGGTGTTCACAGAGGGTTTAAAGATAATTAAAGGCCATGAAAACATCTGGATACACGTGTATAATTTTGTTGTCATTTTCTATGTTCCTGGTGTATTTATAAAACTGGTGGGATTTAAAAATCAGTTTCTTCACGTCAGGAGTCTCCACCGTTCTTGACTCAGGCTGCAGTTCTCTTCCCACCCAGCAGAAGCTGCTGTTCTCCTCCCGTCCTCCAGAGGCCGGCTGTTCTCTCTCCATCGCCGTCCGGTCTCCTCTGTCCTCGGTGTGTGTATTTCCTCCCGCTGGCCCTGTTTGTCCTCAGAAAAGCAGCAGAATGTTCACCGTGCAGCTGCTGCGGGAGTCGGTACATGAGCGGGATCAGCGCCGCCGCTGGAGACTTTCTGCTGCAGCTGGAAAAAGGAGAAGAAGCGGCTGAACTCCCGGTGCTGAGAGCGCTGCTCACCGAGCGGCTAACGGCGGGCTGCGGGACGAGATCGTCGCTCTGTTGGAGGAAACAGTGGCGGAGTACGAAGACAGAGTTCAGAGGTCAGAGTGGGAGATCTACCGCCAGAGGAGGCTGCTCGATGCCGTACTGAAGCCCGAAGTCAGACTGCACAGAGCGGGTCAGTGACACACACACCGGACCGGGAGGGGTTCTGGAGGTAGCATGCTAACGCTAACGCTAGCTAGCGCCGAAAATGAACGTTTCTCTCAGCTCAAAGACTTCTCTCATATGTTCGGTTTTAGAGTTCATTTTTCAAACGTTTACTGCACAATTGTGAAACATCGACAATCGAGAGTTTGAAACGCTTTTCTCTGATTAGCAGCGAATCAGAACTACTTCTACAGCAAAGACTTATCGGAGACGTAGTTTTTATGAAGGACATGTTCTTCTACAGCCCTTAGTCATCTCATCCTGGAGGTTCTGTTCTTTTATCGGCATATATCTGTCTGTCTTTGTTTGTGTGTTAATAATAAAAACAATAATAATAAACTCACAAGACACGAACTGATTTTAATGAAAGGTTCAGTAAATGCTGATAATGGACCAGGAACCAGTATTTGCCAGGTGGAAAATACAATCGTGTTATATTGACGTGACCCCCAATGCATTGTGGGATATGCCTGTCTTAGTCAGTGACCATCGGTTGTTATCTATTAGTACACTACTTTTCCCACTGCATTTGTGGGATACTTTGAGCGACTATATGGGGTAGATGGATGATCACTCAGGATTCAGACACACAACAACATGGTACATCCACTATTAACCTACTAGGAGTAGGTAGCGAATGAGTTGCTTGGAGGAGGTCCAAGCTTCTTTGTGTGCTTTTCTACTTTCTTTCTCGTGGAGGTTCAATCGTGTCTCTGTCCCTCTGACGTCCATCAGCCATCAGCTGCAGCTGAGGACAGAAGAGGTTCCCTGAGAGCAGCAGCAGTGGAGCTCCATTGTGGACCAGGAGGACCCAGAGCCCCCACACATTAAAGAGGAACAGGAGGAACTGTGGAGCAGTCAGGAGGAAGAGCAGCTTCAAGGGCTGGAGGAGGCTTGATGTCACCAGGTTCTCAATCACCACCGTCATTGTTGAAGAGGGAAGACGATGAAGAGAAACCCCATCAGAGTTCATCTGAGGAGAACACAGAGACACAAACCTCCAACCAGCAGCACCAACATTTCTGACTCCTCTGGGCTCCAGACTGAAGTCAGACGTGTGATTTGTCAGAGGACCAGAGAGTCCTCTCTCAGGTCTGAAGAGTCTGGAGACGAACCAAGTCTTTGGTGAAATGAACAGACGCTTCAGCTGCCCTGAGTGCCAGCAGGAGATTTCATCACCAGTATCAAACTCCTGAATCACATGGTGACCGCACTCAGGGAGAGGAAACCATTCAGCTGCCCATTTTGTGATAAACATTTTCGTCGTTGGTCCAAATTTGAAGGATCACATGATGATTCATTCGAGGAGAGAACCCTTTCAGCTGCTCTGTCTGCAGTAAAG